>NW_009735608.1:45494-225156 GCF_000703405.1 Apaloderma vittatum | reverse complement strand
AATAAAATAAAATACAATAAAATAAAATAAATTTTTCAGGATTATTCATAACTGCTTTCACACCTGCTTCACATCTTTGTTCCTGTAGGAACTACATTTGATCATTTCATCAGGCAGAAATTCCATCGTCTTTCTTAAAGTGACAAACTAACTCTCCTGCCACAATTTTTTATTAAATATAAAACTGTGAAGACATAATACCACAAATGGAAGAATGCAAAGTATGTGAATGGCCATTTCCAAGAGAACACTATTTGCTATAAAAGGTGCATATAAACTTATGTTTTTGTTCTACCAGAATCCATATAAATACATACTGCAGGTTCAGTAAAGTTCATCAGATTGTGCATAAAATGCAGGACAAATACGAGTCAGAGAAATACATCCAATAAAACTCCTTGCAATACTGAAAACCATATACCTTATTTGTACTACCCCCTCATGATTCCTCTGTATTTTGCAAAGAGGATCAACCCTGGCATTGTCTGTAATGCCTACACAAATTACCAGGAATGGAGCAGGGGTGGAATTGGTTCTAAGCCAATAATATTTACTGCAGCAGTAATTAAATAGCATACATGAAAGTCACAGATCTAAAGCTGTAGTACTGGTCCTATCCCAGACAGAGCTGAAGATTTATTTCTTAATCTCAAGGATAAGAGATGGAGCCATTCAGAAGGACAATCCTGTGCTGTAGGGCCTAGCTCCTCTCTGCTTTCAGCAGCAGTAAAAAGAAGAAAAAGTAAGTAGTGCAGTTTGTAGGTAGGAAGATCACATTGTAATTATCTTTCCTACTGGCAAACAATGTAAGGCTTTGAACATGTTGCTTCCAAGGTTTGCTCTGCCTCTATGCGTACTGACTGTTATATGGCAGCTATATCAAGACGACATTACACAGAGCTAAACAAAGCAAGAACGCAAAAGCAGAAATAGAAACATTACATATGTTAAGGGAGTAAAATTACATTTTTTTTCATAAGGCAAGGACATTAAATAACAAAGTTTTACTTTTCCTTTTGTACAAAAACTTTTATATCTTTTTACAAGCACTAAATTTACTGTAAATAAGAATAGTATATTTTTTTATTAACCTGTGAAAAGCCAACTGGTTACATGGGACTCCTACTCAACAAAATGATTAAACCACAAAATTGAAAACTTTTTTATAAATGCTTTCAAAATGTCTGGAGAAACTCATTAGCAAATCATGTAGGAAAAAAAAGGGAGGCTCCAAAATTGGAATGATTTATCCAAATTTTGATGTTGACTCAGGGTGCAAGCAAGAAATCATATAAATCTTGCACTTCACACCTTAGGGCAGACAGGAAACACAGGTCATCAGAAGACTAGGCTAAGTCTCATTTTATGTTTTCCTGCACCAGCACAGGAGAACTGTTACATGGATTTATCATAATTTGCCTTTCCAGAGGTCTGCAGCAATTCATTCAAGTTTCTGGGAAAGGTTTGGTCTTTGAATTATAATTCAAATGGAGAGAAGTAACTCTTGGGGCTCTTATCTCTGGAAGCCCTATATGTTCAGACTATGCCTAAAATTAATATAAAACACCAAGCAGCTAACAAAGCTGTGGAGTTCAAGCTCTCTGACTTAATTTTTAGTTTCTGAATGTACATCTAGGTTATCTCTCCCCTTTCTAATAATTAAGCTCAAGCCTTTATTTAATTGGAAATAAAAGCTCAATACATCTATGGTTTAGTTCATACTTGCACATACATTAGCACTCTGCATTAAACAGGCAAAATTATTGCAATCCCTTTCCTTTCATAACTTGTTTTAAAAAAAACAGGTTACCAGAAATATCAATGTGCACACAATATAGCAGTTTGATGCTACCTTTTGCTAATAACCATTATAAACTTCAAGCAAAAACTGCTAAGTGGGCTATTTAATCCTAAACATGACTCTTCTAAAGTACATGAATATTTGAAAGCAAATTCTAATGGTAACAGCTCTGGAACTGTAACATTATTGACTGATAGTGAAAGCCTTTTAAGATACCGTTTTGAATACTGAAATGTTGGAGTTGAAAAGCATGATCTATAATAAAAACTAACTGTGTATAACAAACACTTATTCAACAATTACGCTTTTTGGAGGACTGCTTGAATACTTTTATTTGAGAGAATTTTACATTGTTGATTATAACTGTGATATCTTACCTCTTAATACATTTTACAATTTGCACATAATGGTTCCAATGGAATTTGTAAATGACAGTAAATCATAAAATTCATTTTGCTTTGCATCAGTTCATTCATCCATGTTCCAACTAATCACCTCATTTCAAAATTCAATAAGCCTAAATACCTGGATTTATGATGCTTTGTCAAAATTAACAAGGGAATATCAACAATGTAGAATTAGAAGTCTATTGCAACTTAAAGACAAGCACCTAGTTGAAAACAATTAAAAAGACTCTGCAGCAATAATTATATCCACAGTGTTAGCAAATAAAATAAATTAAAACTGATTTTATTTCTGCTTTGGGAGATTGCAGGAAACACTAAAAAGCTTTAATTTAGTCACTTAAAACAATGAAGTTGTTTTGAACTAAAACTTTAAAGAGAATGAATTGAGCTTGGAGTACTAACTACGCTAAACTGCACATAAAATGTGCATGTAGATGTACTTTTAAAAGTATGTTATCCCTATTTATTATTCCACAGCTACAATGGATCAGAATGCTTTTATTCTGATAGACAACACTTTGGTTATAAATAATCTCCTGTAATATTGTATCTAAGAGAATGCAGTGACCCTGAAGGTCAAAGAAATTGTTCTTCTCCTGATGAGCACGACTGGCAAGCTGGTAACAGCAGAGAAGGAGAAGGCAGAGGTAGTCAACAAATTTTTGCCTCAGCTTTCACTGGCAACCTCTCTTCCCACACCTCTTAAGTGGACAGACCTCAAAGCAGGGACTGGGAGAGCAATCTCCCTCCCACTGTAAGAGAAGTCACATTTGTGACCACCTGAGGAACCTGAACATACACAGGTCTATGGGACCTGAAGAGATGCATCCCAGACTCCTGAGGGAACTGGCTGATGTCGTTGCCAAGCCATTCCACGGTATTTGAAAAGTCACAGCAATCAGGTGAAGCCCCTGGTGGCTGCAAAAAAGGGAAACATTGCACTCATTTTCAAAAAGGGTAGAAAGAAGGACCCTGGGAACTACCAACCTGTCAGCCTCACCTCTGTGTCTGGGGAGATCACCAAACACATCTTCTAGAGGCTCTGCTAAGGCACGTGAAGGACAGGGAGGTGATTCAAGTGAGCCATGGCTTCACAATGGGCAAGTTCTGTGTGACCAACCTAGGGCCTTTCTGTGATGAAGTGATTACACCAGTGGACAGGTGATGAGCTACAGATATTGTCTAGGCCTTTGAAACAGTCCCTCACAACATCCTTCCCTCTAAATTGGAGAGAGATGGATTGGATGGGTGGAGTGATTGGTGGATGAGGAATTGGTTAAATGGTTGCTTCCAGAGGGCAGTGGTCAACGGCCTATTACAATGATAGCTATCAAGAGAGAGACTGGTGAGTGGTGTCCCTCAGGGGTCTGTACTGGGACCAGTGCTGTTTAATATCTTCATCAATGACACAGATAGTGGGATTGAGTGCACCCTCAGCAAGTTTGCAGATGACACCTGAGGGACAGGTCCAGAGGGACTTGGACAAGTTTGAAAAGTGGGACCAGGAGAACCTCATGAGGTTCAGCAAGACAAAATACAAGGTCCTGTACCTGTCAAGGGAGGTGATTCTGCCCCTCTGTTCTGCTCTGGTGAAACCCCACTAGTAGTACTATGTTCAGCTCTGGGGCCCTCGGTGTAAGAAGGACAGGAGCCTGCTGGAGCATGTCCAGAAGAGGGCCACAAAAATGATCAGAGGGCTGGAACACCTCTCCTATGAAGACAGGCTGAGAGAGTTGGGGCTGATCAGCCTGGAGAAGAGAAGGCTCCAGGGAGACCTTATTGCAGCCATTCCATACTTAGAGGGAGTTTATAAGAAAGATGGGGACAATCTTTTTAGCAGGGCCTGTTCTTCCATACGAAGTAACGATTTGAAACTAAAAGAGAGTAGGTTTAGACTAGAATGAAGAATTTGTTTTACAATGAAGTTGGTGTAACACTGGGAAAGGTTGTCCAGAAAAAATTGTCCCTGGAAACATTCAAGCTCAGGTTGGATGAGGCTCTGAGCAACCTGATCTACTTGAAGATGTTCCTGCTCACTGCAGTGGGGTTGGAGTAGATAACCTTTGAAGGTCCCTTCCAACCCAAACCATTATATGATTCCCTCCTATTATACCACCATGGAAAAGTAAAAGTGCAAATAGTATTGAAAAAAGATGGTAATAGTAGCATTTAGGACTATTTAAGCCTCAATAGTTTAGAATCCATGCTTTCTACTTATATTACCTGTTGCACAAATATTAGTACTTTTTAAAGACACCACTGTAGGCACACCATAGTTTAATTACAAGCTGTACTAGTTCTGGATGATTGCATTTATGTTTGGTATTAGAATGGAGCTTTAGTTTCATTGGTGGAAATAATTCTGATAAATATTTTCTTGAATAGTTTGGCACCTGTTTTTCAGATTCTGTACTGCAACAATTTCATTTAGAATGTAACTAATCTATAGGCACAACTGCAAGCAAAGGAAGGAAATGTCCTATTAGGAATGTATAGCTTTTATGCAATAAGTAGAATTAAAAAGAATGAGCAGGTGATATAACTTCTTTTGAAAATATTTGAAAGGAACAAAATTGTTAATAGTTAAAAAAAAAGGTCTGCAGTCCTCTGCTGCCTCTTTAATTAAGTTCTTAGAAGTAATTAGATGCAAAACAATCAATGGTAAAAAGAAACTATGCCATGCTGAACAATCTCTTATTCCTATAACTGCCAATGTGCAAAAGGCTGTTTTTTTATACAGCACATGAATCACAAGATCTAGTACCTTTTTGGTGATTCATGTTAGCACTGTCCTATGATTTATTGGTAAATTATTTCCTTTTTCTTTCATAGATACTCTTCTTCCTTTTTCTAATTAATTTCTCTGAATCTGAAGGATCAATATTCTTTAAATCAGTTTATAGCCAAATATACATGCTCTCAAATATCCTTAGAAATACATTTGGTAGTTTAAAACCTTGCATACAGTTCAATTACATCTTTCTCCTTCCTTTACTGAATGTGATTTTTTTCTAATCAGCCATAAACAATACAAATTTTCTCTAATATCCTGTTCTATTTCCATCTAACCAACTGTATCCTAATCTGATTATTTTACCTTCTGAATATGAAGAACGGAGACATCAAAGTGCTCTAATGAGATCTATCAAACACTTCAGTGCTGCTTTTGAGCATATCTGTGAAAATGTCTCAGTGCGTAAGGTGCTACTGTTAATCATCAGGTTTCAGATTCTGATGAGAGATGACATTTATATCAAGGCTTCTATCAGGTTCTTGTACCTCACACCAAGGTTCTAGTATTGCTGTCTCAATGCAGGCATTTGTGAAAACAACACAGTACTTATGATGCATATTGTAATAACAAAGGTTTTCCCTGTTTAAATCCTCTTATGTTAATGATACTGAACAATGCAAAAAGATCACTCGAAGTCATTTAAACTACCTTTTTAGGGCAAAAGAAGATATTCTCTGACATTCAGGTTGGTATCCATACATACGTCAAAAATGGAGACGCCTTTTAGTATCTTTAAAATTGAACCGTCTGTCTCGTGTTTGGAAGGAAAAAAAAAATTTTGATCTTCTTGATCATTCTTGATGATAAAAAATAAAATATATATATTCCTTTGATGCAACAGGGATAAAATTGTTATTTAAGCAATGGAAATATTTAAATGTTTTAATGCTAAATCATCATTCTTTGCACAATGTAAGCAAAATTAGAGACAAATGTCATTTCTAAAAGCATACTCATAAACATTTTTAGAACTAGCTCATTTCTTCAGAAGTGTGTACAAATACTATTACAAAAAAATTTTTAAAGTTCTGAAGTCATAAATTCCAATTAGGTATGCAAGATGTTCTGTCTCTTAGAATAACAAAACTATGCACTTTGGCTTAAAACTGAGGGACTATGGTTGGCAATATGATTGAAGCGTGCTTATTTCTGGTGATGAAGCAATGTCCCAAAGAACATGACTTGACCTATAAATATTCTCTAGAAGAGGAAAGGCAAGGAATTAAAATAAAATTGTGCTATTGAAAAAAAAAAAAGTAGCAGCTGCTATACAATCATCAAGAGATGGTAAAGCTGGAACTCATATTCTACATGAACCTTTCAGTGCATTCTCAGTGCAAATTTCATTTTCTGAGCATAATGTTAAGACATTTTTTACTGGAAAATGCATGTAATTAAGAAATGGCTAGCAACATAAACAAAGTGCGCACAAGAATATCAGCATTCCTATTTCACTGTTCAAAGGCAGCTTGCTCCACCACACAGCTGGATGTGCTCTACTATGCAGCACACAGTTGAGCCGTTGATGGAGAGAGGCCAAGAAGGATTCAGGGCTGTGAAAAGGAGAAGTGGCTTGGAAAAAGAAATGATAATCCTTATGTTTTTCAAAAACTGTGCAGCAACTTCGTTCTCCTGTGATCTCCTGCTCACTGGCTGATGACATGCTTTTAAATCCCGAGTGCTGCAGTTTCTCCTGACTGCACACAGGCACACATTGTCACAGGTCCCTCCTTCAGAAAAAGAAGTGTTATCCCATTGTCCATTTTACAACAGGAAATGTTGAAGTGAAGATGCTCAGTGGACCAGGGTGACATTTATGGGTCAAGATGCACATTCAGATGGAAGCTGATTTTCACAGCAGGGATGTGAGACACAATGACACCTATAAGCAAACCCCTAAGCACCGTTTCTGAACAAGTGCTTTTTTCCCCTCCCCCCCCGCCCCGTCCACACACATGCTGGATACAGCATATCAGTTGGTTTCACTCAGAAGAAAATAACTTCACTTTGGGGGATTTCAGTAACAGGAAAAAAGAAAAGGTTTTGAATGTCTATCATCCACTTAAAAAAAAGTCCCGAAATTTTACTTGTGTAATTTGCACTCTTAATACTAGCTGCAAAGAAGAGTTGGACACTTTGTGACCCAACTAGTGAGATCTCTGCCATTTGGCTGTTAAATCTCTGTCTTGCTGCTTGGTCCTTTCCACAGGATGAATTTACCTGATTACTTCAGGTCTGTATAACAGAGAGACTACTTGTTGCACGCTTGGTGGAAGTCTTGGTCTTTAACTCATATAGCCTTTTTAAAATCAGGAGATCAGAATACAAGTAATAGTTGTCTGGAAGATGGCTTTGTTTTTTTGTTTTTTTGTTTAATTCAAAAGAATTCTATGGGAATTTTAGGAAAAGAAAATAAGGAACCAATGAGATCAAAATCTTGGTTGTGAATGGGAAAAAGGTCTCTTCCTTCACTTTTTGATAAACTGTTCTGATTGGGTGTTTTCTCTACTAAAAATGTGTAAGCATTCAACCAACACTAATTTATAAACATATAAAATTAATAACTGGTGGAACTGCTTAATTTTATTGTAATGGAAAGCAATTTAGGCAATTCTTCTATCTTTATCCTATCAGGAACATAACTTGTATTTAACTCATCTGACACTAGGACTAGTCTCCCTGGAACTGATTTTGGAATCAAGGCCTGACTAACTGAGGAGCCTACACATCACTTTTCAGAAGTCCTGTAGGAAATAAGGACCTTTGTTTTCTCACCAGCTTTCTATGAACCCCAGACATTTTCAACAAGGTTAAATGTTTTAAGCTTTTCTAAAATTTGTAATTTTTAACCTTTCATATCTAGCATAAATTCAAGCTCTACTAATAAATAAAAATCCCTTATTAATTTATTTCTGTATTAAATTAGTCTTCCTTTTCTTCTCTTACATATTATTTTTTTAATACATCTACATTTGGTTTACGAGGACAATGTTTTCACTTACATTTTTTTTGCTGATAGAGAAGCCAAAGGCTGAGAAGCTTATTTTCCAAGTGATATTTTATAGCTTTTGATAATTTTATGAGGTTTTCTAGTATCTTTTTTTTTTTTACTGTAAACTCACAATTTTTCTTTGAAAATACTGAAATTACGAAATAGTCCTTCTGTGAGCATTAAACAGTCTGTCATCACTACTGAAGCCATGTTTGGTTTTCAGTCCATTAATCATGGAGCATGGAGGGAAATAAACCTCACTTTGGCAAGTATCTCAACATGGAACATAGAAATAGACTTCTAAAAAACATGAACGTAATCTCTACTATGTTCAGGAAAAATAATGCAGTAAAGAAAAACCGTCAAACCTAACTCAGTTTAAAAACCCAAGCCCTACAGAAAATGTAATTTTTAACTTTGTTATAAGGTTATTAATCAATACTAGTTCCACTTTCTGTATTACAGTATTTTTCCTCCTGACATAGAGATGTTAATTAATAGGAAACTCAAATGAAGATCTCATTTTAAGTAGGTGATATCATTATTTTCCTCTACAAAAACCTTACAGAATATGTCATCTCTCTTTGTAAAATAATTGCATCAGGAAATAAGGGATAATTATGTTGGCAGCATACTTCTTTTTTCTTTTACTTCGAGCAAGATGTCATGTGGGAGGTATTGCCAAACAAATTCCGTGACGAATGAGATGATGTAGTATGTATGAAATCTAAAGAATCTTTCACATTATAAGAAGTCCAAACATCTCGGTTTCAATTATACGTAAACTGGAAAGATGGGGAAAAAAAGTTCTTTGTATACACACTTATTTCAGTAAAAACAAATCCAGGGTGATACTGGCGAGTTCACAGACTCCTGGGAATATTTTTAGCAGAACAATGCTGGTCATTTGGAGCTGAGCTGCCAACATTTCTGCATAATGCTTATTGGTATTTGAGTCATTTCACCAGTTGGCATCAAGTAAGTTCAAAAGCCTGTTTGTAACAGTAGATTTTATTGTACTGAGGCTCCACAGAACAGCAAAACTAGTTTGCCCTCCCGCAGCAAAGGGCAGAGGGACTCAGAAGAATATGCAAAGTGATTCTACTTGGTTGATTTTCATTTGTTTCCGAAACAAAAACTCACAGTCACTAAAATGTCATGGCAAGTCAGACAAATGGTAGCAATTCCTCCGAAACTGTATTTTAAAAGTTAAACCTCATCTGAGAAAGGCCCACTTAGAGATGGGGAAATGTTTATAGAATTTGGATTGAGCTTTGTATGACATGCTCAACCTATTAAAAAAAAAAAAGAGAAACCAAAAAAATCTGTAGGAAAAATTGAACTTATAAAAAATAGTGGTTTTAGATTAATGTAGGTGGTATGATTACAAAATGCTGAAAAGTACATCCTCATAGATATATTTCATCTCGCTTCTTGTACACTGATATTGGATTGGTCAACCTCCATACATTTTGTTAACACAAATATTTGTTTCATTCACTGTTTGTGGTTTTTTTAATAGTGGATGCATTTAATTATAAAATACTAATCCTTTTCAAAGGGATTAAAAAAAATGTTCCAGCTTCAGTGTAATGAGAATAAAATATGATTTCCAGAAAAAAAAAAAAAAAAAAGATTCTTCCTCCAAATCTGCAAAGCATCCTGGAGAGCAAAGGAAATGGAGGATAAGATCCCCCTTGCACTACATTAGCATTTGGAAGTGTACGTGATGCAGACAGAAATACTTTTTCCCAATGCTTACTAAATCCTTCTAAAAATATGAAACAAAGTTCATACTTTAAAAAAATCTGTGATTTACTTTTTATACCATGATTCAAACTCATAGGTTCATACAGCAACAAGGTAGGGGTCAGAGTCTAATCATTTATGTCGTCTTTTCAGCCAAGCCAACTGAGTTACTCTTTATTTGTACGCTGAAGAGCCGCACTGGACCTAAGCAAATGTAGTAAAAGGGTAGTTCCTTTCTTTTAATACAAGGCCTTTTAGCACAATTGTAACACAGATAAATGTATTTTCAAGTAGACAAACAAACTTAGAGCTCTGCTACAGAAGCAGGGCTTTTTTGTTTTTACAAACTAATCCCAACTGATAAACTTGAAGTACAACAGCTGTCCATTGCCTGCAAGCATGCTACAATTATGGCCTGTCTTTGACCTGTTCCATTAGGTATTTCTTGAAGTCCTGTGGGAGAGTAAACAGTGTTGTTTGGTATGCTTTCTGACAAAAACCACAATTTTCATAATGTGCCATTATTTGTTTTATGTCCTATTTTTATCTACGGTCTGGTGAGGTACTTTTTAATGGAACCATGTTTATGAGTAAGAATAATTGGAATAGTTTTTGTTTTCGATGCCTGATCTGGGCCCTGACCAGCACATTTGCCCTAGAGACCCAAAGCTCCAGAAGGAGATCTGACAGAGAATGCAACAGGATGGAAAGTGTCTGGGGGCAGCAGGAGTAGGGCTACATTCCCCATGTGGGTGGCTGCAAGGCAGCCAGGCCATGACCTCATCCACTGGCATGGTCCCACAACTGCAGGCAGGTGGCCAGGGCACTCGGGTGGTGGCAGGGCACTCCTGGTTGGCCAGCAGGGGACAACAAGCCATGCCCAAGACTGGTGCAGGAAACCAAAGTGCCTGGGGGCATGATGGGTTGCAGGGAGGCCTGTGGCATTGCTGGGGCAAGGACAAAGGCTGCTAAGTGCCCACAGAGCCCTGACAGAAAACTGTTTCTAAAAGCACAAAAAAGAACTTAGGGTGACATTTCATGCACCTTATTCATTACATTAGTGACCCAGGAGACTGGGGATCTTAATTCAATACTTTACTCATTTTTAGCAGAACAAGAATAAAAGCAATACCTCTTTCTCCTGGCAAGAGAAGCACCACGGGTGTCCTCCTGAGGAACAGTGTCAATAGGTAGGAATTAGCAGTTCTCCAGTCACAGAGTCATAGAATGGCCTAGGCTGGAAGGGACCTTAGAGATCATTTAATCCAACCTCCCTGTTATGGCCAGGGATGCATGATGTTCCCCAAAGCTCTCTCTTTGCTTTTTTTTTTTTTTTTTTTTTTTTTTTTTTTTTTACAGAGAGTTGTGAAAACAGACAGGTGCCTAACAATTTCTAGTGTTCCCAGATGTATGCTGCTGCAGCAAGACAAGGGGAGGAACTTGCAGGAAATTTAGGCCCAGCAGTAGGCAGAAGCAAACACTGAATCATGCTCAATAAAATTAAGAGAAAATGAAAACACCATTAGCACAAGAAGAATTCCAGAAGCAAGAGGAAAAGAGCTGGGGGTGACCAGCAGGTTTCCATTCCATGCCTTCCCTGTGACAGCTCCCTCCCTTAAGTCCCTGTAGAGCAGTAACCACCCGGAAGAAAGCAAATGGACATGGAGAGAGTGAACTTTGTGCTGCCACACAGCGTGCTAATCTCTTGTGGGCATTGCTAATAAACTAGGTGGTAAGTGGCATCTGTTTGCACCCAGTTTATTTCAGGTGACCTGCCGTATTGCTGTTATCAGGCAGATCGCTGCATACAAATTGTGATGGACAAGCTTACATCAAATCATGATCTGAATGACATGTCATAGCCCAACCCTATTAGTGGCAGAAAGTATTTCTTTTCTAGGAACAGCATCTGGGCTACATTTAGAGAAAGACAAGCTATGAGTACTATTATTAGATTTAATGATTTGGAAACCGTAAACTACAAAATCTAATGAGACCAAGGGTATGTGTGTGTGCAAGCATGCTTGCCATCTAAGTGGTTTTTGAAACAGGTAAGAAAATGTGCTTGATTTGCAGACTTATGAGGACTCATCAGGGTGTCAGTTTCTAACCTGCGCATAGCCAATATTGTCTTGTATTAAATACAATACCCCTTTGGCAGAATTATAAACAAACTTAGAAATACTGGCTAGCCAATATTTATAACCAACTTATTCAGCAACATGAATACATTTATCTACTCATGAAAGGTTCTGCTAATGTATCAGGTATATTGTATTTGTTATTATTTTATTTTACACCTCATCGTGACTGTCTGGTTCAGGCTGTAAACTCCTAGAAGCAATACCAAGCTCCCTATTCTCACCCTTACCCCTCTTCTTCCACCCCTCTTCTTCCACACACCCCCCCTTCCCCCCCTTCTGCTTTGTATAGTGCTGTGTAAACTGAAAATGCTTGGAAATATGAGAACCAAATAACCTTCTGAGATGGACAGCAAGCACAGTAGCTGGGGAATGAAGTGGTTTGTATAACATTACGTCAAGCAAAGGCAGCATGTTACTTTGGACAAGCTAAAATAAGCATCCTCAGTAACTGCAGTGAAAATACGATCACTTACAGAAGTTACCACAATATTTTATTTATACCCTATTCTGATTATCCAGTTAGTCTCTGATTTATACAGAATAAATTAAACTTGTATGTTTTATCTTCTTACCAGTTTTGCACAAACCTCCCCTTGTTACATCAATAGCAATTTGTATTGCCAGTCAGGGACCTGTACAGACTGTATTAACTTTTCTTGCTGCACACTTTGGGCAAAAGTGTGCCCATCCCCTGGCACAATCTTCCGGCATCTTCGCTGCCAGATAAGGAACAGCAAGACAACAGCTCTGGGATGCATTTCTTTCCAAGATTGGCTAAGAAAGCACACAGGAGGGCTCAGAAAGTTCCGCCTGCACAAAAAAAAGTATTTGAACTCTCACGAACTGTGGCTCCTTAATCTAAGGCTTATAGGGAATTTACAAAGGGCACATTCCCTTCTGGACATGCCTGTAATTCCCATTATCATCAATGGGGGTTATAAGCAAGTCGTAACAAAGAATAAACCCTTGTGTGTTAGCGCTGCCCTGTTTAACAGTGTCTAAATCAATACCAGTGATTTGACAGTTTTACTTTCAATATATTCTGACTCATTTGAAATTCAGTTTGCACTTAACTAATGAAAGAGTACATTTTAATCCTCCTAACGAAAGGATATAGAACAGCCATTGGAGCCTGAGCCAAAACTGACAAAGTCAATGGGAAGCTTTCACTCGAATTTAGAGAACTTTGGATTGGTCCCTTAATGAGTAACACACAGTTTAGCACCGCAAAAGAGAAAAGGATTGCAGAATGCGATGCCATCCTGATGCTTAACCTGGCAAAACACAGCTGCAGCTTTAAAAAGAAATTTTTTATACACTGTATTTCAGACAACAGAAAACATAGCTAACTATACAGCACACTGGAGTTTAGAAGCCAGCATACCTGTAGGGGAGGAAAAAATTAATGAAGAAACTTTAAAATGTTACTGTTCCTTTCCAATGCCCTGTGCCCAACACAACCCCTATTATATTTCTAAAAAATATTGGAAGGATCAGGCTGGAAGAGAAAAAACCAAAACCAACAAAATAACCACAGAACAGACAACAATGTGTAAAGACATTTGTGTAGGGGACATGGACTTTTATATTTGACACAAGCCATCTTCCACATTGTCCCAGAAAAAGATGGGACACAGAGGGACGTGTCCACACATGACATTAAGAAGAACAGATTTACAATATCAAGGCTCTTCTGCTGTATCAAGAGGAAATCACTGTCTTTTTGGTTGCCAATAAATACAGCTCTTACAGGAAGGGCAGTGGCTAAAATATTCTTAATTTGGGGGATTCTCCCCCAAGGAAACTGGAACAATTTCTTGAACAAAACTGAACAGAACTTGAACAAAACTGAACAATTTCTTATATGAATTTAGCCACAGATGCAAAGATGATCTTACAGTCTTGGTGTAATATAGCTCACGATTCCATTCAACTTGCATAAAAATGTACACAAATTCTGTGCAGATGTATTTGTAACTAGATGTCTTGACATCATCTAGAATACATGGAAATACTCTGAAGTTTCAGTGGTAATTTTACTTCTGTTTAGGCACCTATATTTTCTGTTGCTCTTTGATGATTCACACCAATTTTTAAAATACAATTATTGTAATGCTAAAGTTCACAGGCTGAAAAAAGGATGTTAATGATGTTCTTTAAAAAGGCAGTTATCAATTCGTGCCTTCAAAATGCAGTTCTCGATTCAATTCAGCTAAAGTAACTGCTTTACTCCTTTAAAATTATTTTATTCTCAACATATCTTTTCATAGAGAACATTACCTACACATGTTAGGAGATCACTGTATATAAATTATGTACGACAGAAATAGTAGTGTATAATAGCTCTACTTAAATAAATATGTATTATTTATAGTGTCACAGGTGAAGTACTAAAAAAAATGATACAGTCTTCCAAGGATCTTATTGCAAAAATAACTTGTCCTAAACGCTGAACATGTGTAGTATTGGCTTTTTTTTCCCTGCTATTTGAATATTTTTAGCAAGATTGCAATAAAATATTTCAAAATAAACACTGCATTATTAATGTACTTCTTATTTGCCCTAGGGCAGCTCTGGCATAAATCTATCACTTAAGTTCTTTGCTCTTCTTACATTACACACGATGGAGCTAGCCTTGATCTCATTTATATTACCTTTTAAACTGGTGGAACTTCATGAACACTACAGAAACTACTCCTGATTTACACCAGATGACAAAACAGACAAATGAGGCGTAGCTTTTCTGTATGGCCTCTCTGTTGTGCTTCTATTTCTAAACCAGTGCTGAAAGCTGAAGTAGCACATGCAGTATTTAATGTTCTAAAATTAATTCAAATCAGTATCTTTTGCCCCATATTTCTTCTGAAAACCATACTAACACTGTAACAAAGGAAGGAAGTCTCTCTAGTGTTCCTGGTATTTCACAGAAAGAAAATTTATCCTGATTAATTTGTCTCTAATTACACAAATTCTTCATACTTTCAACCCTTGTCATTGTTTGTGATAAGAACAACAGGATCAATCAATTCAAAATGTGACTAAAGTACACGGTTCTTAAATTACATTATAGATCTCTTTTCTGTTCAGAGGGGATTAATGGATCAGTATCACTTTGTAGTCTGGGGCACTAATAATCTCGAACTATCAGGAAAGAAAACCTGGCAACAAATGTTGCCTTCTTCAGTTGATGCCACTATGCTGAAATTAAAAGATAAAACTTAAGAACATGCCCCCCAACCTTTATATAAGTATTTCTGTACGCTTATTAGAGATGTATGCTTATTAATTAGAAGTGTACAATGCTTCATTCATACTAATAGCATATATCTATAATTTCAGCCAATTTACTTGGAATTAGAACACTCACGTATCATCTCTTAGTAATAAAGCTTTCATCTTTCCACATATTTTATAGCTAAGAAGAAATATATAGGTTCGTTGTTTTTTTTTTAATTAATATGCTACATTTCTTGTTGCTAATGCCCTTAAACATTAAAGGGCTCAAGGTCTGTTATGGTGATCTGCAGGTACCTCTCCAACTTTTTGGCACATGTCTGCAAGCAAGCAAAGCGATGGAAATCAACCTGTACAGAACATGATGTGCACATCTGGAGGTTTCCAGATCTGCCATCTTCAGTGTTCAGCCAATCACTTACCCAGTATCTAAATTTAAAAATGTGCTATTGGTTCAAGGTGCCTTATTCTGGATGCCAACTGCACAGCAAGATATTTGATAGTTTTCCAGCTTGATTTTCAGAGTCTGGCCTCAATAACTGAGAACAGCATTCTCTGAAGCACATTTGTAATTATACTGTTAGAAGACATCATAACAAATAATCTTAAAGACTACGATGTATCACTCAGTTCTTCAAAGTTGGTTAAATAGGTAAGATCATTAAGTTCTTTTGCAGTGTCCTCTGGCAAGCGTATGAAAGACATTTTGCTGCACTCGTGTCAGTGAAATGTGAGTTTTGCAATATGCTTACTTTCTGTCTGTTGCTCCCAACTCAGCATTTTAATATCGCCCCAATTAAACCACGTTATGCACAATCTAGAAAGCCAATGAATGCAGAACACCTATCTAACACCCTCTGTAACATCAGCTTCAAAAACTAATAAGAATCCAGTTTTATTCTGGAATAGGCTCCATTTTTGTGAGAGAGTATAAAGAGGAAAATGATTATGTATATAACATTGACTATATTGTTGCTGAAAAGCACTTCCGGTCTTCTGAAATTTTGTCTAGCTGTTACGAAAAACCCAGCACATTTTAACCTTTAAACAGCATGATGCATGAGGACTAGGAAAAGAACTTTTTATGCACTTGAACTGAAAATGTTTCATGGGATTAAAATATTTTAAAGATTGATCTAGAACCGTGTGGCATTACTCAGAATAACACCAGCCCAGCAATCTTTATGACAGGAGAACATAGGTTGAAAGTTTATGCAGAAAAAAAAAAAGAAAAAGAAAAAGAAGCTAATCTAATCCCTCCATCTTGGAGAACACTGGTTACGCTCCAGGGTTCCTCCATTTCCAGCACAGCTTTCACATAAGCTGCTGAGACAACAGGACCAAATCACACTGCAGGTGATGCAATCAAATCAATTAGTTACACTCTTTTAAGGAGACTTATTTTTCTAAACCAAAACTTTGTGCACATGGGTAAGCAGACAGTTAAACGAGGGAGCAGCACGCACTGCACATGCATATGTCCCTCACTTCTTGGCCATCTTCAGTTCTGTGAAGTCAACCTTCGTTCCTTCTTGACCCAAGAGTTCCTTCTAGCCAGGAAGCAGCGTGCACCATGGTCTTTCCTTCCACATTCTGCCACACTCCTATCCTCATCCCAGGCTTTTGATTTGATAGTGTCCCACTACTAACCCTTTTTTCTTCTCTCAGCTTGACAAAAATCTGTTCGGAAGATGGGCAAAACTGATGGCTGCTACACTGAAAAGCCTTGAAAGTGTTACTGAGGGCTTGGATGTACTCACAACACTAAAAGTACTTAAGGATATATCTCTGCTATACAAGTAGCAGAGACCCACATCTGTGACCTGTTTTCCTTCTTTCTCTAGTTTTATTTATTGAACCAGTATGGTTCTGTTCACTGACATCTAGAAAGTTTCCTGAAACTTGGAGTGGATTTGATTCAGACATATCCTTATAAAAGACACACAGAGGTGTATAGTCGACCTGAGGACAACTTCAGCCAAGTACCTGAGCTGCAGAAGGACATACCCAGGAATCACCACCCTGCAAGTCTCACAATAAAAAGAAAGCTGTATGAGTAAACACCCTTCTTGTTTCATACGTTCTACAACTGAATCTACAGCTTACATGCGGTAATTTTTCTACATTTGCTTTCTTGTTCACATGTGACTTCCAAGCCTATAAACATACCAGCAAATTATTTTCCTGAACTTGAGGTGACTTTTAAAAAACTATATATTTAGAAATTTGCAAACTTTTTTACAAGGAAGGACTTAATAAATCTAGGAGCATTAAGCAGCGTTAGCTACACCATGTCGTGCTTGCATCCTCTCCTCTGGGAAACCTGGTTTCCCTGTCCTAACAATTCTCTCCTACTGTCTTCCAAACAATAATTTTTTAAAGCAGCAGGATCCCTGTTAAAAGCAGTGTTAACGTACTTCCACAGAATCTTCTGTAGGACTGAGAAATTACCTCTTCTCTTTACTTGTCATTTCAATATTGAAGCAGTCTCAGACATTACAAATTTCCCCCAAAACTGCATTGAAAAACCTCATATGAATCTGACAAGCCAGGCTAGGTACAGGCTACATATTACTATGAACGATCTAGACAACTTTTCTTGGCATAAGTACAGTGTGTCAACAACAGTAAATATTTTAGAACTCAGGCTATTTCCAATGTCAGTAATTGTTACAAATGTATAGTTAGTTAGGTGAATCTTGCTGATTTCCTTAAAGCCCTACAACTTCGAATTCATGCGACAGTTTCACTTCACAATCCTTTCCTCCTACTCCCTTTGTCCTCAAAAAACTCTGGAAAAAAACTCCAACAGAAAAATGCGGTTTTGGCATACCTGTTTCAGGATAAGGAGTTGAAAATACAACAACAAAGACTCAAAAAGTGGAAAATTCAACAAATCACGATACGTATTGTACAAAAATCACGGAATGTTAATAAGCATTCTCATTATTTTTACTTGAAACCAGTGAAGCCTAACAACAGTAATTACTCTCTTTAACTGAACAGTCCTCTCTGCTACAAAATGTAGACTGCCAAGGAAGAACAGTATATTGGTTGCAGTAGTTGTCTTTCTCTTTCTCTATCTGAGGAACACACATTAAATACTATGCTCTGTTCAGTTTGGTAAGAAGAAGAAGGGAGAGAAGAATTCTAAAAAAAAAAACCCAGTAAAAAAAAGTAGAAATTGAAATGGCCTGATTGGAATTGCTGTGTGGAACTGTCTTTGCTGAAATAAAGCTGCTAATTGTTTGCTGTTCTATAGACTGTGCAGTCTTTCAGTTAACAGCAAAAACTGGCCTTTATAAATGATGAATTAACAAAAACGCAATTTGGAAATTATGATATAATCACCCATTACCTACCACACAAGATATGCATTAAAATCCTGAATCAGTGTTTGTTGAGCTAAAAAGATGCCTGGTTTACCAAAAAAAAAAAAAAAAAAAAAAAAGCGCACACAACAGGACTTATGGTCTCTGCATCCATGTCTAAAAAAAAGAGCAAGGCTTAATGTATTATGCCTATAAAACAAATGCAAAAGGACACAAAATAGGAATAAAAATATTGGAAAATTCTATGCAAGATTCAATCAAATAAAAGGTTTTATGTAGTCAAAATGCTTTACGTTGCTTAAATTCTGATGCACACAGAGGTATCTCAATAAAAACTCAGAAGTCAAACATGAACTAATTCCCAAGTTCCTTAACACTAGAAATCTGACATCTGACATAATGAATTAACATTAACAATAAATATATACTGTAAAATGTTCCAAATAGAATATTATTAAAAGTTTTCTCAAGTATGAATAAAAATCACTGCAGTAATAGGAGAAACCTTGATGAGTTTAGTCTGCCTACCATTTTTTGAAAATTTATTAGGCAATTGGTGGTGCTTTACTCTTACTGTAGAAGCTCCTTTATAACTAATCAGAAATTATGATGTGAATGAAAATTTTAAGAATTAAGCTAATAAATGCCCTCTGAACAATCTTTTATCAGTTTGATAGGCATACAGTATACTGAAGTAGTTCAAGTGAGTTGAGAAAGCTTTACAAAAAAAAAAAAAGAAAAGAAAGAATTTATCTGCCTGATAAAGCACTGCTGCAGAAGTCCTTATTGCTATTCTGAATGTGGATTGTCATGAAAAGAGAAGATTTCTTCTCCTGTTTTTAATATTTTATTAATTAAAAAACCCAAATCTTTCTTTGCTTTCATTAAGTGTGGAAAAGCTTCATTAATATAGAAACTACTGCAAGTTTCTGGCCCTTGTAACAGTTCTCCCTCGACAGCAATAGGGACGTATCAACAATCAGTATTCTGCATCCTAATGGTGGTTCTCAAGCAAGCCTCATAGTTCAGACGGGGGCAGTAAAAGCTTACGCTATCCCTTTAAGGTTTTCTTGATGTCTTTTGGCATTCTTTTATAATTACAGCTTTTACTGTTAGCACTGTGCTGAAGGCATTGTGCTGCAATTGAGTCCTGTGAAATGATTTGAGATCAGTGTAAATGCCACTTTTTAAACAACTAAACTGGAGAACATTTACTTTCCTTTTAGAATACAAACGCGACTAGAGCAAATACGCAATTAACTATCAAAATAAAATGCCGGTCTGGGAGATTTGGATAATTTTCACACAATTGCATAGCAAAAGCTCTGTTCCTCTCCATTTCAAAATTCTGTCTAAAGTCCCCAAGTCAACAACAGATCACATGTACACATATTTTCTGGTTGTGAAAGGGACGTGCAATAAAAAATATTGAGTTCTCAGAATGGAAGATATGAGGTTTGTAAGACATTAACATCTAAAATATTGGTGCTGTATGCACGAGTGCAATGCCTCAACAGGTATGAAACATACTGAATGAGGATTTGCCAGTAAGATGGCATGGACTGAGCAGATGTGCTTTGTACCAAATGATTTTCATATTTCAATGTGACAAAATAGATGAGCCACATAAAGCTTAATTTCAGTTGCAAATTGCAAGCTGGAATAAGTTCCAGAATAGTAAACAATTAGCTGCTTTATTTTCTTTTTAATAAGACTAAATTACCAGATAATATCTACTGGCATCAACTTGGCTAATAAAAATCTGTTTAATAGGATTTGCCATTTTTCCAGTTGCTATCATGATCAGCTTTGCATTTTGATTATCTTTAAACTTTGCCTCAATTTTCTCATAGAAAGCTCTCAGTAGTAATTGCTTTAACATTTATTCCAGGTCAAGTGGTTAAGTATGAATAATGATGTGTCAAAAATGTACAGTAGTGCTGTCAATAGAGCAATTACCATTTAGCTAGAGATTATTATGGCACAAGAGCACATTAACTGGGCACAGTAAACAGAACAACAAAGAAAGAAGGGGCAATGGGACCAAGCTGCTTTCAAAATGTGCTGGTGTTATACAGCGTGTGTTGCTGACAGATATTAGTTGTTACATAAGAGCAATTAACTCCGCCATCAGCTTCACTTGATAGCATTGGATTAGAATGTTTCCAATTAGAATAAGAAGTTAGAAGTACGTTTCTAGAACGGTGGCTTAATTTTTAAGAATAATCTCGCAATGCCTTTGCTTCCCCTTGCACATTTTGCATTGCTGTTTAGAAAGTGATCGCCAACTGGCGTTAATGCTCAAAGCTCACCCAAATCACTAGGAAGCATGCTAATAAAAATACAACATATGTCTGTCTCTGGTCATTGGTAGTGGTGTGAAAGCTAAGGTTTTTTTTCCCACATGATTTTTATATGAGGAATGTTGTAATTTGATGTCAACTTGCAATTAAATCCATTACTGACTACTCTGAAAAAAAAAGTTCAACAGCAAGTCACAGGTTGAGCTGTGTTTTTCTAGAACCTCTATTAGCTAGCAATCATCTTGGTATTATTCCCTTAATTACAGCAGCATAAAAACTAAAAATTCTGCCTACAAAAGCTATTTATTCAGGTATATCTTTAAATAGACGTCTAACCCTATTAAACACATGAAAATGACAGTCTGGCAGAGCACAGAAGTGTGACCTCTCAAGAACTGACTACTCCAAAAGCAAAAAGCCATCTGTTGTATTATCCAGTCTGCTCACGCTGGCTCAAGAACTAGGCAGTCTCTAGAAACTCCTAGACTGAATATGTATGTGCCATACAGCCTCCAACAGAAATTATTCAAAATCAAACCTGTAAAAATGCATATATATATGTATAAATAAAGATAAAATCTTGCTAACTCCTCCTGTGCTTAACACGGGACAATTATAAGATGATCCAAATTGCTGAGTGTTGCTTTGGTTGCAACATGAGGGATAATTAGAAAACTTCATGATGTTACACTACATCTGGGTCTAGCTAGTACTGGGAAGGCCCTCCTCCCCCTGAGAAATTCTCATGTTTCACAATTAGATTATGTTAAGCTTCAGTGTGGAAGTGGCAATACAATTTTACTAGCTCATCTCTGTATATCCATTATTTCCATAGCTGAACATTAATTATGAGCTACTTTGGGTTCCTATAAAAAGACCTGACAGTGGATGTAACTTCCAGATGTAGGCTTTATTGAAAATGCGATGCCTGGAAAATATTGTATGTCTTTGAGCTCCATGTTCTGGAAATATGAATGTTCTCCCTATATTCAATCAAAAAATAATTTAGTCAACCTCCACCAGCCAAAAAAAAATAAATTGGAAAAAAAATTTTTAGCTAAATTTTAAAATTTCAGGCCACATGGGTGCCATACAAGCACTTCTTTAAGGGAAGTTTATAATGATTTGAAAGCAAACTTTTCATTACAAATGAACTGAAAACTTGAGTTTTTCTTGCTCCCAGGCCCTTACAATCTCCTGTGATACATTTTCTGAATGTGTCTCTCATAGAAATTTTGGCTCTCATGAGTTGCCTCTGCAATTACCGTATTCTTCACACAGTGCATGTAATCAGCACTGTGTTCTAATGACACGCATCTTCGAAAATCAAGCAACCTCACATGCTGTCTTTTGAATCCTTAGTATTATTGAGACCTATTGTTTTCACAGAATCATAGAATGGCCTAGGTTGGAAGGGACCTTGGAGATCATCTAATCCAACGTCCCTGTCATGGGCAGGGATACCCTTAACTAGACCAGGTTGCTCAAGTTCTCATCCAACTTGGCCTTGAACATCTCCCGGGAGGAGGCATCCACACCCTCTCTGGGCAATCTATTCCAGAGTCTTGCCAGTCTATTCCAGAGTCATCTTGCACCGAAGAATTTCTTCCTAAGATGCAATCTAAATCTATTCCCCTTTAACTCAAATCCATTTCCCCTTGTCCTATCGCTGGACATTCTTGTAAAAAGTCCCTCCCCAGGCCTTCCTGTAGGTTCCCTTCAGGTATTGGAAAGCAGTTGTAAGGTTCCCTGGAGTCTTCTCTTCTCCAGGCTGAACAATTCCAGCTCCCTCAGCCTATCGAAGGGATATATTCACCATATTTGTTACTGAGCTTGAATAGATTGCTAACACAATTTACAAAATCAAAACGTAAATCAGATGTAAAATTACGAAAAGTTAAAATTAATTTTTATGTGCCTATATACTGTAAATCAACAAATGCCAATAAGCATCAATTTGTATTGGATTGTTTCCACTTGTATTATAGTCTCTTCTGACTACAACTTTTCTTCTACTAAGAAATATAGTCAAGCAGTCTACTTTAACTTTCAGAATTGTTAACAGATGGAATGTATTTGTCTACAGTCTTTATAGATTAATTTGAAAGACCAAGTACCGTCTAACAGCTAGAACATTAGAGAATATAATCATATATTCAGAATCAGGACTGAAGTGCAAAACATGAGAAGGCACAAGCTGCCATTCAAAGAGCTGCTAAAAACATAATTCTATCTCATATTATCCCATACCTTGCTTTGGCCCATGTATATAGATTACATGAGTGATGACAGAAATTTAATTTGGAGCTTTTTGGAATTTACCCAGGATTTTCTGTTGCCATTTGCCTCACTAAAGGAAGAAAGACAGATTTCATTCTATTGACTGAAAAATCAATTAAAGTTATCTTGATTAAGTTTAATTATTTTTATGATCTGTGTGATTAAAAAACATAAACGAAATTTATCCCATGCCTTGTGGAATCTACTACAAAGAAGAAAAACAGGAACAGTACTAGCAGAGATAGGGGCAACTTTAAGGAGACCTGGGGAGTCTGAAGGAAGAGCTATAGAGATAGTCAAGA
This sequence comes from Apaloderma vittatum, assembly GCF_000703405.1. Taxonomy (NCBI): domain Eukaryota; kingdom Metazoa; phylum Chordata; class Aves; order Trogoniformes; family Trogonidae; genus Apaloderma; species Apaloderma vittatum. The sequence continues at coordinate 201,818 of NW_009735608.1, read as the reverse complement.
TAACTGCAAAATGAAGAAGAAAACAAGTCCTTAAAAACATAAAAATAGACAAAAGTTTTAAACTATATTAATAGCAGGATACAATTAGGCAATAATAGGAGAAAACAAAATCTTAGAAATATTAATCATTCCATGCAAGGAATTTGGAAAAGTCGTACACTTGAAGATGATTCTAAAAGCGCTTGTGTGCTTGTCTATACCTTAAATGCTTCTTTCTTTTTACAGGAGGGATTCAGTGCCTTACTATAGTCATCTAATGTTTCATATCATCAGTGATAGGTTACAACCCAAGGGATATAGAAAATTGGAAACTATTCATTGACTGTCCCAATACAGTGTCCTGTTCAAACAGAAAGAACAGTCATAGTAAAAGAGAAAAAAATGCATGGTCATGGTTAAACAGAGCAATAGAAATAAAATATTATGCTATACACGGTAATTGATTGCCTCACTTCATGATTTGGAACAAATGTGTGGAAACAAACTCAACCTGTCCGAATGATAACAGTTTTCCACTCAAAATACCTGATACGCTCAAAATACTTAAAAATTTCACGTTTACTTCAGAATGGCATGGATGATATCACAAAAAAGTATTCAAAATCTTTTATTAAAATAAAAGTGTTATTTGAAGACAATATATTTATTTATTTATTGGTTTTATTTTGAAGAAATTAATCTTTTTCTTGTCTGGAATAACATAATTACATGTATTTACTTGCAAAGATTTTTTTCTCCTGGGAATTTGTTTTGCATCCTTGTGAAATAAGTTTCACTTGAAAGTAGTGAACAAACAGGATGTCATAAAACTCCAATTATTTGCCTTGCATTGAATCTCCGATAGTTATTTCAGTATTAATCCTTACATTTTCCCCTCCCAGTCTCAAAGCTGAACATAATATGAGGCAGTATTTATGTTAATCAAAATGAGTCAGGAGTAAGTATAACAGAATGCTCATATCAATTACACCTGGAAAAATGTACTGGATTACATAAAAAATTCTGCTAACCAAATTCAATTAAGAATAATTTGCTAGATTCTAACCTATTTTTTTCATATTTTTCTAAACAGAAAATTTTATGCAGAGTAACCTGTGGAGTTATTTTGAAAAAAAATGTTGCATTAGAAATATCAAGTCTGAAGACCAAACTTTCATCCTTAACAAAATCCCTTAGATCTCTCACCTTATTTTACTCTCAAATACATTAATAAAATGGGATTAAAAAAAATCAATAATTGAAAAAATTAAGAGCAAAGATATGTCACTATGAAAACATTGCAGAAAGGAAGCGATATAATTTTTCCAGATGTTGTTCTCTCACATTACCTGCCTGCATTTTGCTGCAAGCTAAGTACTTCGCAAACACAAAAGAAATACCAGGCACTATGCCATACAGAAATGAAAATTAATTATGTACGGAATATATGAAAAAAAGAAGCGAAAAGGACCTATAGAGGAGTTTGTCAGATGTTTATGTAGGTGTGGTGGTGATGGGGGCCGGGGAAGCTGCACGAAGCCTTCCTATCTCTTTTCCCACTCAAGACATAATTGAAGAGTATAATACAACCTACAGCAGAAAAAAGTCTTGAAAGCGCTCAGAGGCCATGAGAATGAAAGATGATAAACTCCAATGGCGGTAATAATTTAGACTTTTATGAATCTTTAACCCACACTGCAATCTCAGCCAGCCAGTTCTAGAATTAGGAAAATGAGGTAATTTCACATGGTCTCGTGGCACACTAGAGATCGAGAAAGGTGTCAAATTTTGACTTAGAGACATTTTATACTAGGACATTTACTCCAGATTTCTCTCTAGTATTTGTTAAAACAAACCCACAAAACCATAATATGCCTATATATCTATAAATTGAACATTAATAAAACCTTCTACCAGAAAACTCTCAGTCATTAGCCTGAAACCTAGGGACTGAAAGTCACTATGAAGTTATCCCATTTTTTTCTAAGAGTGTAACTGCAGGTATCATTCCTCCAGAAAGCTCTAATCCTTAAAAAAAAAAAAAAAAAAGTTGATTAAGCCATTTCATTAGGCCATTTATATTTTACATATCAATTTAAGTAAATTTCAGAGATTTTAAATGTTGACTGATTACTGACCTAGACCAAACCCAACATTCTCTCATTGCATCTAAATTCAGTCATCATACTGAAGTAAACAAAAAAGATTAACCACATTTAAATAAGCACTTAAACTATATGAGACAAAACAGAATAGGCTAATACTTGTCTCACGCTCAAAAATTAAAAGATCAGCACCAATATCTTTTACTTTTTTTTCTTCTTCTCCTCCATGATTAGGCAGTAGAATTGGATTTGCTCTTCTTTTATTAGAAAAATAGTTTCTCATCACTTACAGAACCCTACAATTACAAAACAGTAACATCTACCCATAGGATGACTCTAAATGACTAGATTATTAGATTTCTTACTTCTGTCCTCTCCCCACACTTTTGTAGCCCACAGGATCACAGAATCATTTAGGTGGGAAAGGACCTTGGTAGGTCTACAGTCCAACCTCACACTCAGTGATGTGGCACTTCAGGATGTAGTTTAGTGGTCATGGTAGTCCTGGGCTGACGGTTGGCCTAGAGGATCTTAGAGGTCTTTTCCAACCTTAATGATTCTGTGATTCTATAATTCAAAGTCTACACTGATTTTACCCAAGGTTAAAAGGTTACTCGGGGCTTTGTCTAGTTGGGCCAGAAGTCTCACATGTCTTCTAGGTCCAATTCTTCATTATTCTTTCAGAGGAAACTTTTCCTTTACCTCATCAAGGTCCATCCCATATCAGTTTATGACTGTATCTTATTGTCCTGCCATGCACCGCTGTGAAGAATCTGCTTCAGTTTCCTCCTAATCATACTGTAGGAATGGGCAGAGTGCAGCTAGGTCACCTCAAAGCCATCTATTCTCCACGCTTAACAACAATCATTTCTTCAGCCTGTCCTCACAGCATTTTTAAAACCAAATCTTTGTTGTCTTTAAATCTGATATTATGAAGACTTTGTATACAGCCTGTTCCTGTGTTCATAGTCACTAGAAAAGTTGCTATCACCAGCACAAAATTAGAAAAAAATACACCTAGGCAATTTCTTTAAACGGTCTGAAGAATTTCAAAAACAGAGTATTAAAGTATTTCTGTGGTGAAGATAAATAGTATTACTTAAAAAATCCCAAATTCTGTTTGTAAAATCAGTGGTCATATGCAGTTCATGACTGCTTCCTAATTTTCTCATTGAGGTTACTGAATTACTGACAAAATAATTTCTATTCATCACTCAAGCCTCGATGCAGTTGAATCACCCTCCCTTTTGAAGAATAGTGGAAGAACAATTTCAGGCCAATCATGTGATTAATGTGATACTTTCTCAAATTATTTTCCAACTCTCATTAAGACGCCAGATCATTATGTAGAAAGACAGCAAAAGCACCAGTTCTGGCAATATTTTCAGGCTTCAACAGGATCTAATAATCCCACAAAAAGTCTCCTCAACCACAGGAATTTTTAATAGAATATTTGCATCATTTCAGCAATAAAACTTAAACCTAATATCAGTACTCCTACGAAACACCAGTTCTAAATACGCTATTTCTATAAAGAAATTAAAACCTTTCATTAGATCTGGAACAAATAAATGAACTGAGTAGTAGGTGAAGATTCATACCAGCATGCACAGAGTCAGAATATGTATTTAGCCTTGGTGCGTTTTTATGACAGACTAACAAGATCCCACAATGCATGCATTGAATGCATTCAGTGTTAAGTACCTTGAATCTGGAAAAGTTCCCAGATTATGCATCTGCCCTTTTAGCTTGTGCTATACAGGATGAATCTGTAAAGAAGGCAATAAAAGGATGAGGCTAGAGGGCCAGGACTATCTTATGACTAGCATTTTCAAGAAGAATGAAAGCATACCAGCTTGCAGCCTGTAATAAAGCAAGAATGGAGAAGAGCTCTTAACATAATGTTAAAACTCTATTTAAAATTCAATGCATCCAACCTTGGCAGGTGAAGAATCAACTCACTTTACCTTCTGTTTTTGACAGCTTTTTTCACATTTCACTTTTATACAGCAATTTTTAAATTGTTTGACCCTTTCTAGTCAGGCATGCCATTCAGTTATATGAACTGGTATGCATTATCTCATCGGAAAAGATTTTTATTGTCATTTCAGAATGATCAGGATGTGGCTTGGGAATTGCGCATAAGTAAAACGCTTCCTGCCTTCTGCTTACTGTTTTGCCATCTATACTGCGAGATGGTAGCTCAGGATAAGAAAAGTATCTAGATAGTATAAAGAGAGAAGCTCTAAGAACAGAAACACACAGGTCTAACTGAAGGGCAATCGCAGGACTGGGAGGAGGCTTTTGCCTATATCTTGCACAGTGTTGTAAACACAGGTAATATTTATTACAAATGCATCAGCTACTAATGTTTCTCAAGTCATGATTCAACAGTTCGTGGATACGATGCTGGAAATGACTTAGTGAAAACAGAGGCCAGTACTTATTTAAAGTTACTTGAAGTACAGGGACTCTGCACACAAAGAGATGATTGCAACTCAACAGATTTAAACAAAGGCATTAGCACATTAATACTCAGATGTAACAGCTCAGTAAGAACTTATGCTGTAAATTATTAAGTGTCCCCTTCCAAAACACAAACAAGAGGAAAAGAGGAGACTTTGCAGTTCTACAGTCTGAACTCTCTAAACCAGAGGGCAAAATGTGTATGCTTCGTTACTAAGAAAAAAGATCTATTGCAAAAATGAAGGAGGAGGTAAAAATGTACATGATAAACTACATTACTTGCATTACATCACTTCTGTGATTAGGAGTTGGATTTATGGTTTCAAGGTCACAATAAAAGTCTTGGTTCCTTTGTTTCCAGTTTGGAACAAAACAACTTTAGATTCCGATTTAGTTCATTCAAAACTATTAAATTCACTTTACACTAATGTGGCACAGCATTATGATTTCTGCACCCAGTTGTTTCCCCTAACAGAGAGTCTCTAAAGGGGAAAAGATGGTGTTCTGCTTTTTGCCATCTCTAAACCTAAAACATTGTGTTGCAGCTATCTTCCTTCCAGGCAGTCAGCACCAGCCTAGTCTTCAGATCTTTTGTTCCTGCCTAACATTACCTGGGACTCTTTCCAGAGTACTGTACTTCTGCATTGCTCCTACATCCTTTGGTCCTGGGGTCAGTGAGAGAATGAAGACAGAAATCAGAGAAATTCTCCATACCTGCTAGATTATTCAGTGCAGGTAAACAAAACAGAAAAATTTAAACCAAATGCCGTAGAGGTGGAATAGCACCACAAAGCAGCATTTCGTAAGTGTACTGAAGCACCATATTTGCATGACAGAAACCTTGTATCAATCAAAGTTAATAAAGCCAGTTGCTAAGATATATCTAATTTTACACCTGGAATTACTATCATGGTAAATTTCTCTATTTTCTTACAAATCTATCACCTCGTGTTCAGAATCATAGAATGGCATAGGCTGGAAGGGACCTTAGAGATCATCTAGTCCAACCTCCCTGTCATGGGCAGGGACGCCACCTCTCGACTAGACCAGGCAACACATGGGGACTGAGCGGGAATTGAACCCGCGACCTTGGTGTTGTCATCGTTGACAGAACCGCGCTCAAACCACTGAGCTAACCGGCCCCTAAAAAGCTCTTAAGACACTGATTAGAAATTGTAAACTTGCACATTTGATGAAACATGAATTATGTCCCTATTGTGTTTCTAAAGAATGAATAGACTATACAACAAATCTAAACCACTGAAATTAGAATGTAGGGAGAGAGAAATATTACTGCATCCACTTAAAAGGTTGTATTTTCATGCCAATTATACTAAAGCAGAGTTAATTTCTGAACTGGATTTCACATTCTTTCTGAGAATCTTTACTACATCTGGATATTGTGAAGTAGCACAAGATTATTTAAAATAGTGTTTTGCTTTTATCAGCACCTATGCAACTTGGCAGTTATCACCTCTCCACTGTAAATACAAAGCAGCAGCTATTTATGAGTCACTTACTGTAGCTATATTGCTCCCGCTAATGTATGATGTAAGTGATTTAACAATTACTACGAACATGAGAGCCTTAGAGAGCTGTTGTCTAACATGTTTCCCTCCCACAATAGGCATCTATCTTCCTCTTGACGTGTCAGAAGCTTTAAGCACATGCATCATGACCCAGCACTGATCCTGTGCCTCACCTGTGGAATACCCTATGTGTATCGACTAGAAAATAAACCCCTTAAATTTCAGAGATAACTCTTATGAAGCTTGAATTCAACAGCACAAGTTTGCATGGGGAAAAAATAGCTTCCTGCATCCACACATTTTTGTCTCTTCCTCTGCTTTCAAATGTATTTACTTCCTTAAAGTATTTTGAGATACCACTAATTGAGAAGATGAGATGCAAGACACTGTCTGTTTTGTATGTCTATAACATTGCAGGTATTTCTGTGATGTTTTGAAATATAACATTGTCCTGCTTTCTTCTTACCTACTGTTTTGCTCATAATACTCTAGTTTTCCTCCCACAGAGATAAGGCTAAATGTGGCTAATATTAAATAATAAATGCTTGCTTTTGAATGGCTTCAGCGACTATGCAAATTTGATTTATATGCAAAAAAATCCAAATAGTTACACTAAGCAAAAGACTGGAACAACCATAACTGCATTGTTTTATGACAAAATGATACTGTATTAATAAAGGTAAGCATTCAAATCAGAGCATGACAGTAACATTAATGTAGGTTGTATGACTTTACTATAGATGAACAACTTCTCTCTACATTAATCTAAGATTGAAAGAAGAACATATCATGGTTTCCTATGAAAGAAAATTAAAATCTGCATTTCTTCAGATTTAAGAGAACAGAAAGGTTAATATAAAATATCAAAGAAAACTGTTTATATATGATTTTCTTCTATATATTTTTTCACTCCTATATACTGCATGTTAAAGTTTACACTTAAAATCTCTGTAAAAAAACTGAATCATGATATTCATATAGGAAAAACAAAAGAAAGGATCTGTTGAGTTATTCCCAAGAAGAATCACCAGATCTTGAAGATCATGAGATTCTGGAGGCCACATTAAAAACTGCTTTTCACTAAGATATGTAGTTAATTGCTCTCAGTTTGCTGAGCTTTAAAACAAATCTAGACTAAAGAAGGTAATTTTTACCTTGAAAATATATATTTCGGAGATTTTTAGTGGATAATGTGTGAGTCTCTAAATCTCCTGAAGTAAAGGAATGACTGCACTGCAGTGAGTGTCAGAAATACAGTGCGAATATGGATTACTCAAGTCACTGAGTCTCTGTAAGTTGCAGGCAACAAAAACAAGATTGTTCTATTTCTTTTATCCACATATTTTCAGTCTTTCTCAATGGCCTATACTAAATGCAAGACCTGCAGGAAAGACCAAAAGTGACAAACATCCTATGATATTTGAGAGAGCGGGAGGGGTTCAAGACTGCCACTGTATAAAGTTATTGCAGCAGTTAAAAATCTGTGAAATAAACTCCTAGATGACTCTAGTGAATATTGAATATTGTGCATCATAGAAAATTTGAGGGCTTTAAAACAAAGGTGCCTGAAAAAAAATGAAATCCTTGAAAGTCAAATTCAGTAACTGCTTTGAACCTGAACAGACCATATCAGCCAGGCATCAAGTTAAATTTAGGATTCAGTAGGAGCAACAGGTCAGCCTCTATTTGTTTTTCAGCTGTGTAAAAATTCCATGCTTCAGAGGCAAGAAAACAATCCCAATTATTTTCTTACACCAAATAATGTATGAGGGGGAAAAAATATCCCTTCTTTTCCTGCCCATGTGAAAACACCACAGATAAATAACAATATAGTCCCTATTCAACACCCTTTGGCTGTATCAGTACATTAGAATTCAAAAGCTCATAATGCAAATGGACTTTTATATCTATAAGTATTGTTCTACTTCCTTCCGTAATCCCTTGTACATGCTTATCCGTCACCATCTAAACCAGTTTTGGTATCTTGCAACTATTGCCCTATTTGAAAACTATAGGAACTTCAGAACTTCACTCTTTAGTGGGCTGTAAACTTTCAAATTTCTGATCTAAAATTGCTCAAGGCAAATTTTACATCCCTTGATTTTTTGACAATTTTATCCTTTAATCCAACTAATTTTTATCCTATCTGGGTAGTTACTCGTCTACAACATATGTCAGTGAAGATGTATTATATTCCCTTTCCATCTTCATTCATGTAGATAGAACTGAGCTTTTTAAAACTCTTCTTTTGATATTTTCCTCTGTAACTTCTGTTAATGTGTGCCTCTCTGTACCTCCACACAGCATCAGAAGTTTGAAGCATACAACGATAGCTGCCTATCTTTAATGAAAAATACCTTGTTAAAAGATGTTAGAATTGTTTTAGCTTTTTTACAGCTCCAACATGCTGGAATTCAGTTACACTCCAAATGTGTCCTAATCTTTTTGTTTTCCATCAGCCAACTACTGACCTTACAAGCAGAAAATCTTTCATATACAATGTCTACATATATATTTCACTTCTGTAGTGTACTAATATAAGATCAAAATACTTTAATTTGCAGTATCTCTTTGTTGTTCCTGCCTACTGTTGATTTAAAACACTACTCAGTACCAAAATATGCAGAGATACAGAAGATTAACCAATCCACAGATTCTTTGCACCTTTCAATTTACATTAATAAAAACCTGACAGCTATGTGGATGGGAGAGTAGGTTACAAAGTACACACAGAAAACATGTCTCATAGAACTGACTAACAAGGGGGTATCTTGCTTCCCTTTTTTATTTGATTTTTAATGTCTCCTGTTTCTGTCACACAGAGTTTGTCAGAAAATAAGAAAACTAATGTGAGTCTACTGAAAGGCAGTCCAACACACGTGTATCAAAACAGGCATTTGAATAAGATGCCTTTACTAGGTAGCAGTGATAGATAGAAATGTGAACGTCATATGTGACAGCTTTAAAAACAGAGAAATCGTCTGAGCTCTGAATGTGGTCTGATGTTCTTAGGAAGCTCCAGTCAAGTTACATCATATGGCGGGTGGACTGTTCCATGGATGAAGAAATGGTTAGATGGCTGCATGCAGAGAGTAGTGGTTAATGTCTCAATGTCCAAATGGAGACTGGTGACAAGTGGTGTCCCTCAGGGTCTGTACCAGGACCGGTGCTATTTAATATCTTCATCAATGACATAGTGGGATCAAGTGCACCCTCAGCAAGTTCGCTGAGTGGTGCAGCTGACACACCTGAGGGACAAGATGCAATCCAGAGGGATCTGCACAAGCTGGAGAAGTCGGTCTGTATGAACCTCATGAGATTCAACAAAGCCAAGTGCAAGGTCCTGCACCTCGGCTGGGGCAACCTCCAGTATCAATACAGGCTGGAGGACGAACGGGATGGAGAACAGTCCCCTCCTTGGAAACATTCAAGGCCAGGTTGGATGGGGCTCTGAGCAACCTGATCTAGTTAAAGATGTCCCAGCTAACTGGAGGAGTTTTGGACCAGATGACCTGTACAGGTCCCATTCATCCCAAAACATTCTATGGTTCTACGTTAACTTGCTACAACATTGTTCATTATAAGATTTTATGGCTGGTAATAGCAGCAGGTCTTCTTTTATCTCCAGAGGAAAATCAGTGTGGGATTATTCTTTGCAGCTAGAAAAACACAGAAGAATCATTTTATCTTTTTAAGAACTACATACCTGAAATTAATATGACTTCAGGAATAATGCTGGGGCTCAAATGATAACATGAAGCCATATTTGGAAGAAATGCAGAATGTAATTTACAAGTAATTTCATCTTTACAAAAAACTCATCTGTGGTAAATGATAATGACAGTGTAATTGATCAGCTCTGTGTGCTGAAGCAAATGTCATGAGAAAAGACGTCTTAATGCAAATATGAAAATGATGCTATTGGTTAAACTGGCAATTCCTAAAACTGTTGAACATCAAACTAGGATCTCATAATGATGGTAACTCCCAAAAGAGGAAGATGAAGACGAAATAGGTAGAATTTCCACTAACTGATTTTGAAAGAGATCTAAAAAAATTGTATGATGCTGAGTTTGAAAGACTGAAAAATAACCAGCATAAATCCAGACAGAAACATACTCAGTGTCACTGGGATAGAAGTGTCTGTGAATAAAGCCTGGGAGAGGAAAATTAAGAAATTCTCTGAAAGATAAACAGTTAATCTGTTTCCATTGTTTCTTATATGCCTTATTATTTGGCTATAGTGTTCCAGGCTCTCTGGAATACTATATAGAAGTTATTCATAATATAAAAGCTATTATTGATATCACTATTTTTATTAATTACTGAACTTATTCCCAATAAGAATAACCTACAGATTCTGCAAGGCAGGATCCTTCAGACATGCTATTGTGAGGCTGCTACTTTCTAATTATAAAAGTAAAATCCCTGTGTATGTAAGGGTAAATACAAACCTGTAAGGACTTGTTAATTTTATATCAAAACAAAACAAAAATAATCCTCTCAGGAAAAAGTTCTTCAAATATGCCTTGGATCCTTTGGGCAAGCTTGAGGATTATGGGCAGCATGTGGCAGCTGCTGCGTCCCAAGGCCATCATCCAGAACTCAACATGGTGACTATCACATTTGATGTGCCTGCAGCTTGTAGAGAACGTCCTTAATTTAAGTAATTTTTTTCCAATAGGTGGCCTAAAATAAACCCTGTGGTAAGAAGAAACCTAAGCTAGCAATACAAGGACTTTCATCTAGTCAGAGTGATTATACTAAGAAAATTTCATGGACATCTACATACAGATATAAGCACAGTAAAAAGTGTGTAGCTCTCTACTAGTAAAATTATCATTCTGGTTTTAGGTTAAAAAATGGAAATACAGCGTTTTCTTGAATTATCTTAATAAATAAAATACTGGAGACAGAAACAAAGGTCTACACAAAATCTCTTTGTTGCTAGCATTGAATTAAGAAAAAAAAATAAAGCAGAAAAAATAGAATAAAGAACTCAAAGCGGGTATAAGTATAGCAAGATGGAAACAGAACACATTGCCTACCTTTGATATGTGAAAAATATATCTTAACAAAGTGCATGAGCTGGCTACTCAGTAATGGAAATTCATACTTCTGAATGCAATGAATAATCTTAACATAAATAACTACAACATTTGAAACACGATAGAAAATTCAGAATAGAAAATGGATGTGACCTGCATTGACAGATGTTATAGATAAACAAAACAAAATAAAACTGGTTTTACAGCAGTTCTTTTATATCTACAATCTAATCTATTGATCTTACCCTTTTCAAAAGCTATTTCAAAATCTACCTTTTTCAGCAAACCTAAATTTCAAGTCATTGTGATGTGACAGTATGTTACCAGCATGAAGATCAACCTAACCTTCATTTTTCTTGTCAACAGATGTTTTAGTTTTCTATTTACACTGTCTAATTTTCAGTGCATTAATGCCTTTGAAGAATGTATCAACTTAGTTTGACCCTGAATGTACCCAGTGAAGGTCTATTTTTTGTCATTCCCTGGACAAAAAGTTCATTTGTATCCAAGCCAATATCTGCAAGTCTTAAAACCTTGTATCGCAACTGTTAGGGACCATGATCTAGGTCAGTGAATAGCTGATTGTAAGAAAGACAGATCTTGACAAAATATATTAATTGAAATTAGATATGACCACCAGCAGACAAAAAGGAAGCTACTGCAATATATTTAAGTAGTTGATAGTATGTATGAAGACCAACTAGTGATTTGAGGCACTGAAAATTAGGTTAAAAAAATGAACATCACTATAAAAGTTTGTGAATGACAAAAAGGCCCTAAGATAAAGATTGTGTGTGTCACTGTTAGGCTTTCAGTATCTGGTTTGTAAAATTCATAGGTCTACATGAGGTTTATGGGATCTCTTAAAAAATGTAAAGAGAAACACCTCAGAAAGGTAAGAGCCAGGCAAATCTAAAGCCTCACTGGGAACTTAAAGTGTTTGTGCATGTGGCAGAACAAGATTTGCAATCCACGATGTTCCTCTCAAATTAGAGGCATAAATCACTCCTCTCAGCAGTGGAACAAAGATCACTTCTTTCCTTTAAAATACTCCCAGAAGAGGACCAAATTATAGTATTAACATCCCCTTTCTCCTTCTCCTATCTCCCCACATAACTCAACTGAGCAACAACTAAAGCACTCACAACAATATGGTGAGCCTATACTTTAGCCTGAGCTCAAAATCATGTATTCCCCTTGAAGGAGAGTAGCCAAATCATTATGGGGCATGCTTTTTCTCTCTATATATAGAAGACGGCAAAACAAAAGAGGAAGAAAAAGGGCGTGATTTGAGTATTTCCCTGGTTTTGTTTTCTTCTGTGTTCTCAGGACCAGTGTTGATAGGGCTAGGACGAAGGTTTGACTCTATGATCTTGAAGTTCTCTTCCAATCAAAACTGTTCTATGATTCTGTGATTCTATGACTATCTATTCATTTTCTATTTATTCATCTTCCATGACTATTTATTCATTTTACGCTAAGTAATCACTGGATGGTATTAAAGGGCTGAAAACCCAAGACTGCTTCTCTTTCATCTGGTTACTGTCATAGAGAACTTCTAACTCGCGCTCCCTCTCTCTAACACAGCAATCATGAATTATTTTAGGCATAGTGACAGAGCAGAAGGATAGAGAGTTATCTCAGTATATTTATCAGGCTGCCAGTCTAAGAACTCAGAATCCAGTGGTCCTCCTATCTGAAATAAGGACTGTAACTAATTACTATTCTGACATGCTTGGGAGATAGACCGGGAGGGGTGGGGCAGAGAGAGAGAGAATTTGAATCCTACATCCTAGTGCCTTTTTCAGTTAAAGTGCTTGTGGCTGTCTACAAGTCCCATCATGACAGTATGAGTTAGGCTTGCAGTGGTTATCATTAATTCATCATTATTTACTAAGTTCTGACAACTCTGGATTCCCTACTTCCTACTTACTTCTTCTAGTCTATTGTGATTGATTTGGAACTCTGTGATTTGAGCTGCTACTAAATGGAAGCAGAGGGACAGAGGAAGCTAGAGGAGGAAAGAAGTATTTTGTTTGAGCTGTGTCAAAAGCAGCTCTTGGATGCCCAGCTCATCACAGAATCACAGAATGGCATAGGTTGGAAGAGACCTTAGAGATTATCTAATCCAACCTCCTCGCCATGGGCAGGGCTGCCTCTCAACTAGATCAGGTTACTCAAGGCCTCATCCAACCTGGCCTTAAACACCTAACGGGAGGGGGCATCCACAGCTTCTCTGGACAATTTATTGCAGAGTCTTGCCACCCTCGTACTGAAGAACTTTTTCCTAAGGTCCAATATAAATCGGTCTTCCTTTAAATCCATTTCCTCTTGTCCTATCAGTGGACACTTTTGCAAAAAGTCCCTCCCCAGCCTTCCTGTAGGTTCCCTTCAGGTGCTGGAAGGCAGCTATAAAGTCCCTCGGAGTCTTCTCTTTTCAAGACTGAACACTTCCAGTTCCCTCAGCCTGTCCTCATAGCAGAGGTGCTCCAGCCCCTGGATTATCTTTGTGGCCGTCCTCTGGACTTGTTCCAACAGATCTACGTCCCTCTTATGGTGGGGACACCAGAACTGGACGCAGTATTCCAGGTGGGGTCTCACAAGAGCCGAGTAAAGGGGAAGAATCACCTCTCTTGATTTGCTGCCCACAGTCCTCATAGAAGACATATCATAATGAAAAAGGTACTACATCAAAAGAAAATAAGCTTTCTGTGAAAAGATAAAATCATGTATTTATGTATACATTCACATACTTGAAAGAAAAAAGTGTAATAGCATAGAAGTGACCTGGAGCTGTGGGAACAAAAGGAACCTACACATAAGAGGCATTTTGGAAACGTGATGGAATAACAAAAATTAGTACTAGTGTAATGTAATACCTAGTTAGGAACTATGCAGGAAGAACAGATTAGGCTGAAGATTAACAATATCCATACAGTGTCATTAATCCTAATAAATACATTAGTAATATCCTTGCAAGCTCACACTTCAGCTTTACAGCACAAATGATGGTCTTCTTTAGCCAGCTCTTTATTACCTTATTGGTTTTGATCCCCATCATCTCCATCTTTACTAATAGTTTCCGATGAGGCAATACATCAAATATTGTGCTGACATCCCTACAGATCATATCTATTACATTTTTTTTATGGAAAAAAGAAAAAAACACCCAACCCACAAAACAGGTTTTTTGGGGGAGAAAAAAAAAATAATTCTGGCAAAGTTTTACTAGATTAAAGCTACACCACATTTTACCCCATTCTGAGTCCAATGCTTACGCATACTTGAAGTGCTCTTCCTTATTTTTTAAAGCTTCCCCAGTTAAGTAATTTCCCATGGTACTAGGCACAAATTGATGATCTCTGCTGGGCTGTACTGGCTTTTCTGCAGAGTCCATCCAGACATATCTGCATTACGTTCCCACGATTGCTGTGGACAACCCCCTTCATACTTTTCCATGCTTAATTGATTGAGGAAACAAGAACGCAGCAATATTGCATCTGACTCTGCATTAGCTCCATGCTACATTTAAACTAGGAATCTTAATGCCATTCCTAAAATAATAAACTTTTGTAAGCAAGGGTGGTAAGTATGTGATGTGCCAGACACAAACTTCCAAGATGGTGGCTAGAAATAGTCTCTTTCATTATCTGGGGCATTACAGCCCAGAACTAATTCAGATAATGGAAACCATGACTGAAATATTTACTGCTCTCCAATGATACTGTATGACATACAGTTCAATAAGTTCATTAGAAATCCTTGTAATGGAGCTGCTACTTCCTTCCATATTGTTCTCGTTCTTTCGGTACTGTGCCTGAGAGATTTTCTCTACTTCCCCAAACAATACCTATGAAACCTGTGTTTGTTGTCACCTCAAACCTGGCATCATTAATACTACACGAAAGTACTGGGATGGATCTTTCCTTACTTTGAAAGAGATTTTTTAAAATTTTAATTAATTTCAATAATCTTTCTGTAATGTCCCTTTGTAGACAACCTTAAGATAGTTGGATTTGATCTATCAATTGTTTTGAGTATTTTCATAAATCACAATAAAGGTGGATGAGAAGATCCCCCAAATACATTAATGAATGTGAAATACATTAAAAACAACCAGTAAGAGCAGTTTATAATTTCTAAATTATTGCATGTTTGTCATTCTGTAAGTAAGACCTCTGAGACTTGTCATTGGTGGAGAGAAAATACTGGATGACATGCACCTCAGTATGAGAATTCATTAATTTTTAATGATGAATGCATTAAAAACCTAAGGATTATTTAGGGAATCTGTCTATGGAAAGCCTATAAAAATACACCAGAAAGCCAGAAGTCCTTACTTGGTATGGATCAACTGACTGCTGACAGATTGAAAAACATACTTCAGTCTAAATGCAGAGGGGAACTGTTAACCTTAGCAACTGTTCTCTAACATCCAAACAACAACCGCGCTAAAGAGAATCCTAGGAAGGAAATCAGCTGTGACAAGGTTGGTTGGAAAGAACGGAGTTTCTAGAGATACAGAACATCTGCAGCAAGAGAAAGGAGGATGATATATAAACTAGGATAGAGCTTTTGAAAAGAAGAGTTAGTAAAAAATCACAAGATTTTATAAGGTACATTCTTTAGTCAAAGGACAATTCGTGGAAGAGAAATAAAAGTAATGGCTGAGGTGTTTAGGAAAAAAAGACCAGGGGATGCTCCAGAAATTCACATGAGTCAACAGAGGGAACAAAGGCATAAATATTTAACTAAAAGTTACACAAATATAGAGACGACATCTGAAAGGAAACGATTTTTTTTGCTAAGTCTGTTACGCTTCTCATCTCAGTACTATCAACAGCTAATAAAGGAATTCTAGGTCCACTGACGGACAAAACTTGGAATATGAACTGCTCTGTGTCTCCACACTGTGGGAGTGACCGGCTGGAATATCATAAAGTAGTATTTCTCCACAGATGACAAACTGTACTTCATGGGTTCCAGCCAGACCTAGAGGACTAAAGTACATTTAGAAGTTGTGTTTTGCTCAAAAAGGGAGAACTTTATCCAAAATAAACCTGGTCATTGTTAGTTTTAGTGTCACCTTTATTCAGATGGACACATCAAACTACCAGGTTTGCACATGTCAGTGAGTGAAATCTTTAGTTAGCAGTTTTCCTCACAGACATTCTCAAGCACAAGAGGTTGTGTGGTTCTGGGAATAGGGAAAAGGCAAGTACCTCTTGCATCTCACAGGTAGAAAGACTTTATATGAAAGAAAGTTCAGCTTAGTCCCTGTAACTCTGCTGGACATGTAAAATCTTAGCCAGGCTTTAGGCAAGCATGCCTACGGAGCGATCTAGATGCCATTGTGGCACCTGGCACCTTCAGGAGGCAAACCACACCAATGTAGATCTGTGGTAGCTATGTTGCCACAAACCCATCCATGCTCCAGGAGAAGAAAGCTATTTCACATTACAACCTTGAGATGTAACAGCAGAGATTATTCAAAGAGTTACACACTTCATAGCCTTTAGCACTCTAACCCTGGGGATAAATAACATCTAATAAATAAATTCTAATATATACAGTGTGCCTATTATTCAAGTTTTCCACAGGTCAACAGTTATCCTCTTCATATACATCTGTATATGATATGAGCTGTATTTAAGGTAGATTTTTGGTTTTTAGCTATTTAATAAATCTTAACATTTAAATAGTATTAAATGAAGTCATAACGTAAAGACCTACTGTTTAATTCTGTGAATATCTCAGTATGCTCTGGCACATCACCTACTCTGTCACTGCAAAATAAACATCTGTAGTACAAAAAAAAGCAATAACTGGTTACTGTCTGGAAAGAATAAGGAAGTGAAGATGTTAAATGTTCTCTGATCCCCCTCTCATATCTTACCTAAAGAATCATTCAGATCCATAAGCTGTTTCTAATTAGTTGCTAATGACTTCAGAGTTGTGCAAGTTTAGCATCTTCTGTATCTCATTTGATTTCCCCTTTGAGCTAAAACAATATCAAGAGGGCTAAAATGAAGATAAAATACACCTCTATGATCCCTCTGGTTATTGGACTGGAGACATAAATACAGAAGGGGCTAGAGGAAAGACCATCATCATCAGTAGTTTTATAACCTGTATTAGCAAAAAAATACAGAAGTGATTTGATAACTGTAGGTCCTAGTTCTTTATTCTTTACAAAACTGAGCCATGTCCATGAATGGGAGGGAAGGGTTTGATGTTTAGTCCCTCACGTCTAGATGACGCTTCTTAAAACTGCTGAAAAGGATTGTCAAAAAGTTACATATTTCCTGGAAGATTTAGCAAGTATTAATCAGCTACACTATAAAGAAAAAAAATATCTCAGCAACAACCTGTCTCAGGTGTGTTGGGGAAAACAACAAAAAAAATTATAGAGGATCAGATTACCATTTTTTGTTCATTAGTTACTATTTGGTATCCTGAACAATTTAGCAGTTTAGTAAGTTATCTACATATATGTGAAATCGGCACTGACTTTACAAAACGCATAAAAACCTTCAAGGTTTCAGAGTTAATTAACTAAAGTATTAAAGTAATCAAATTGCTGAATTTTTTAATTTAATTACAGTAATATTTGTTAACACTGTGGTTACATACCTTTTTACTATTAGCAAACAAACAGAGGGTAATGTTAATCTTTAGCAATCCTTAGTGCAACATTTTTTATTTGTTTTTTAAAAATTTGGACTCATTATAGCTATATAATTGGTTATCTATCATACTAAGAACTCATTCAGTTGTAAAACATCTCTACATATTTTAACTAAGAACTGCCTCAAGGTGATGAAATAGCAGCAATACAAAATTCCAGGGTTGTAAAGCAAGACAGAAAGTCCCTTTGAAGAGCTGTTGAGTCTATAAATCTCTCAAACATTCTAAAAATGCGCTTTGAAATAAAGTGAGCAAACTTTTCATTTAAAAGGAAAAAAATACCAACAATATGCCATTAGAGCATATTGAGTGAGAGGGCAAAGTCACCATGATTAAAATGGAGCAATTCGCTTTGAACTAACTCTAGTTGACTCCTCTAATGTGCCTGAGGATTGTCTGTGGCAAGCCCAGAGGAAATCTTTTGTGCTTCAGTTAGCAATAAGCCTTGCAAATCATTATTCTTTCAAACACTAACATAGATAACTGAGGATACCAGTAATATTTGGGCTTTTGGTTGTACTCGAGCCCCTAGGAGTCCAAGACACTATTTAAATACATGAAAGTTAGATTTCTATTATACAATTTGCACTATTTGCCCTTCTTAAGACATAACTGAGTGTCTGAACTGAAAAGAAGTAGTATTGTTCAATAATCCACCAAATACAAACTCAAAGTAATTCACACAGTTTGCAATTCACTGAAAAACAGTGTTATCTATAAAATCTCAAGCTAAGCTGCTCTTTTTGTTGTTTCAAAGGGATTGCCTGCACATTGTTACATATTTTTTTGGGTTTTGTTTTCTGGAAATACCAAGCAATCTGTTACAACCAACTGTTTTGTAATCCTTCAGTGGCAGAACAGTGGTGGGATTAAGAAGCTCTTATGATTCTTGTACTTCTTGCTCTGCACTGATAAACATGCAACTTTCATCACAAGCACACAGACTGATGCTTGCATATCTTGCTACACGCACTGTAAGAAGCAACTGGGTAGTCTACTTATCCTTCCAGGGAAATAACTGCTCTTACTTAGAAAGCAATCTTGCATCGTATTTTTACAGGTTAGTTACTATCACACCTTTCATGTCTATGCTTTTTAAAAAAATGATTTTTTTATTTTTCTCTGGGATGAATTCCAGCATTCGTGTTATAAAGAAAGAGTTAAGGTAGGCAGAACTTACTTTAAAACTTAGCATAGCTTAGACTTTGACTATACCAGATTGCCAAAGCCCAGAATTAAATTTAGTCACTTCTGTGGAAGTATAATGAAAAACCAGAAAGACATATTATGGATCAATACAGCTGCAATAGCACTTTTGTTCTGTGGAATCCAAACAACAACATCATCTGATATACACCTCATGGATGAAATAACATTAGATTTCCAGGAGCCTATCTACACACAACGAGCACTGAGTGAGGCCTATACTTATAGATTTATCCTATTCAAACCTACTGGGCTTGTAGAAGCAACTTATCAGTCAAAGATAGTATTCCATTTAAAGCTGCTGCAACATTAATGTTGTAGCTTGTCTCCATTTTTCAGCTAAATAGAGGTTTTCTTTTTCACATCACATAAAGTCTTCAACCAGCTCAAGTCTTCTAATAAATTGCAAACTCCGTTATAGTATATCTTCTATTATGCCGCTTGTTACTTTAGTAAGACAGGAAATTAAAGCAATAAAACACTTTCAGAATGATAGGGCACACTCAGGCAGTCATTTTTCTTATGTTCTAGTATTATTCTTCAAAAGACCTTTTATGATACTAATATTAAATTCTTTGAAGTCTGAAGAATCTGTTGAAAGTGTTGAATTTCTAAGATATAAAGCTCAAATATTGCATCTACTCATGCATTTATTAAAACTGGGAATGCGGGACGGAATTAAAAAAAAGCATAAAATGCAATGCAGCTAAATAATATATGACCTGATACATTTCAGATCCACATTAGAGAGTACATTGTGTGGAAATTTGATTTAATGCTAAGGAAAATCTATTTTGCTTTTGTCTCACCTTACGTGGCCAAATGCACACCAGATGTGGTCATTCATATAAAAGGTTGGTAACTGCACACTGAAGCACAGAAAACCAGACAAATACTATAATGGTCACTTATTCGGCATGCTCACATGAAGGAAATTGAATCAAGCTTATGAAGCTGTGCAGTCTTTATTAACCCCATAGAAAAAAGGTCACATTGACTGCTCGTCTAATGGTATGCACACTGAAAAGATTGAAAGAGATCATGGGAAAGAAAAGCATGGAAAATGCTAAGTGTCCTGATGAAACATTTCCAAAATGAAATTAATAAAAATGTTGAAAGATTTATCTCATTGTTAAGAACTAAATGCATGCAATTACATACACTTGGAGAAGAAAATGGGAGAAAAGGGAGAAGGGAGAAAGGGAACAAAGAAAGAAAATGGAAGTAAGAAAATGAAAGAGAGAGAAAGGGAAAAGAACAAATAAAAGAAAAAATAAAACTAACATAGGTTACCAAAGATGATGCTAAATGTCTGTTAAGGATTCATCATCATGTCAAATATATGGTAGTAGATTCCTCGCTTATCAAGCAGGCTGAGTGAAGGTGCGCAATTAGGAAGCCTCAAAGAAGAGTGAATGTTCACCATGTAAGTCTTTATTTCTCTGTGATTTTTAGCTCTATATGCACTTTTGGTTTCACTGTACCTATCAATTACTTTTCCAGTTTCATTTGATCTACTCTATAGAGATTTTAAACAACTTCCAGTGAGATTTCCAATTTAGTACATGGACACTTTCATTTAGCAGTATGTAACAATACATGGTTAGCAGTAACACTATTGCCACTTTGACTAAAATTCACAGGTTCAAATTTAAACAAGTCTTCTACTTTTTCTGTACACTAACACAATGGAAGTAAAGTGTAAATACATAAAACACTGAAGGTAAATAGGCTATTTTTTCAATTCTATCTAGTTCTGCAATGACCATATTTTCCTTCTACAATTCTATAATTTTTCTTTTTTTTTAATGTACATTTGACTAGGAATTAACACGGCCAAGTCTAACATATAACCACTTGATAACTTATGTTTCCTTTCTCATTTTTGACACATTTCTTCTCTGTTGGAATTCCAAAGCAATCAACTACCTGGGGATATACACTTCTCCAGAGATCTCCCTCCACTATATCAATTAACTCAAAAGCAATTTTGGATACCTTCCAATGCGCTACCACCATCTGGTCTCCCTTAAGCCTCACAAGCTGGAGTAGTCTTGAATTGATCAAAATGATGCTAATTTTCTAAATTATTTACAAATTAGGCATGTTGTAACTCTGCTTTCTTTCCTCAGTTTGTTAAGAAATCTCCTAGTGTCCTAAACAATACTTGGAATTTTTTTTAACATTTAAAACGAGTCTTGGAGACCACATGAACATCACCTGACTCACTGCAGTCTAATACTCATCAAGGGGATGTCTCATACAATTCTGACGGAGGAAACTATCAGAGTGCATTCCAGCTTCCACCTAGCCTGTGAATCTGGTTATTTTTATGTGAAACAAGCTCATGTTATTATTTGACATGGGAACAAGATGTGGCTGGACAGTATGACGGGTCCAAAGAGATGCAAGGTATTTGTAGGCTTAGTAATATGCAGGCACACAGGAGAAATGTAGTTTTGTTCTCTTTTTCCTATCAAGAGAACATAGATCTTTTCTCCTATTTAGGTTCTATAGCATGTTTACCACCTGATGCATAAAGGAATGTGCAGGATAACAGGTTTTCTCAACATAGAAGCTCTTCTGTATTTATGGAGAAAGAAGAAAAGTAGAGGTCTTCCTACTTTATTCCACATTCCACTTAACTTTTGTTTGAAATGGCAAGGAAACTCTGTGTACCACAGACTGACCTTGTGTACTTCCCTGTCCATTCCCAGACGACTCTAGGTTGATGTCCTTTAGCTTTTGCTCCTGATTTTTGCCTCTTCCTGCTGTCATGTATAATAGATTAGGAATCTCTTCATAATTGCCAATCCCTCAAGGCCACTGTGTCTTCCACCACCAGATTTGAAAACTGCACTTTAATTATGCATTCACAAGTGGAAAAACAACTGTGACTATAACATCACCATTAGAAATACAGCATAAAAGATCTATGAGAAACATTTGCTCTGCTACAGCTTTGGGTCTAAATTCTAGCAGCTACAACCTATAAAATTTCACAAGCACATTCCCAACACTGGGGATTTTGCTAGTAATGGGGAAGACTCTCCTATAGGGAATTACTGGAAACCCTGCAATTCCCTGACTCATTGCTAGAAAGCCTAGAACTCCTAGGGATCCTCCATGGGCCATAAGCCTTATGTCTTCATACTGGAAAAAAACCAGATTTATACCGGCACTTTTCCTCCTACAATATAACATAATCATTGGCCGTACCTGCAACTAAAGTTTTGAAGAACAGTATGGTGCATGAGTGCAGGTGTGCAAAGGTGCATGCAAAAATATTTGTATTTGTGTGTATGTGTGTGTGTATATGTTTGTGTGTACATGCAGACCGTCATATTTACTACTAAGTGTCACAAGTTAGAAAAAACCTCATTTCTTCAGTTTTCTTTGTTTCTATTTTGGAAATTCCTTCTAAGAGCTGAACACTGAAGAAATTCTCTATGGCTAAATATGAAGATATACTAAAATGAGGACTGATTTGTCAATGTCATTATGTACCACATTCCCTGAAAACATAAATTGTAACTGAAATATGAAGCCCAAACAGGATTTATATTTTATCTCAAAAAAGGCTGCACTAGGGAAAAAATATTTCTGAAAATTTGAACAACAAAAAAAAGGAATGAAAACTAATAGAAATAATTAATAAAATAAATTAAAAGTGAGCGATACCCTCTGGTTTGCTGAGGTAATATGAAGGCAGGGAGGTTTCCTATTCAGAGCAAAGGGCTGTGGGCAAGAGGATTCTTGGTTGTAATCCCCACTGAGGCAACCTCAGGCAAGTCATTCCGCTTCCCTTTGCTTCAGTCAATCCATCTTAAAAATGCAAAAAGCAGGACCTTAGTGAAGCCAGATGCTGCATCTATGCCAAGCTATCTCTTGGGTAAACAGACTGAGGGGAAAATAAAATTAAAAAAAGTGTAAGAGACAGACCATATAAAGGAGGGGGAATAAGGATTCTTAATAGTTTGCAAGAGGTTGAACAGAGGCCAAATACAGCACCATGCTGTCAGGGAACATTTTGTAACGGAATTTGAATTGTTTGCTATTGAGATTTTTCAATTTAATGATATTGCGCTCTACATAAAATATTTGTTGTATTTTGATAATAATTTAGTAATTTACAGTCAGGAATTAGGACCCTTCCAGAGTGACAAATATTGTGAAAATACATTAGTAACCAAAGACATTATCATTTTTAAAATATAGGGATTTCTTCTCACATAAAATGAATCAACAACTCAGTTGTTCAGTGAATTCCCTTCTGCCTCCAAACATTTTACTAAAAAGATGAATATAGGAACAGAATCGACAGCTTTAGGGTGTGCTACACAAATAAAAGAACATGAAAACTAGAATTAAATTCATGGGCTGCATTTGTTTTCTCTGCATGTTTAATAGAGTCTCCCATTGTTAAGGACTCTGTAAGTAATCATAGATTTCTTATTTAGTCTACTGGAAGAAAAAGTGAGGTACTATGAGGATTAAAATGACATAAATTAAAAAAAATAAAATATACATCTATGGGCTACTCTGTTGTTGGGTTTTTTTCCTGCCAGCATGTAAAAGATTATAGATGCACTAAGTAGTTCAGAAATCATTCTCTTTATAGCATTATGCATGGAGTTGTCAGGTTTTGCCACTGAGCTTTGTTGATTTATATCAACCACCTAATTTAAATATAAAAGGGATGGTTACATTTATTGCACACTTGAGTATTTAGGAATACCTATTGCTATTGCAGCACTTCTTTTTTTTTTCATATAAAAGCAATCTATACAAATAAATACGTGCAGCAGAAGGAATTATAGTGATTTTTTGTTTTTCAGACATTTCATTATAGGCTGTATATTTACAGCCTATATTTTTTATATTATTTTTTACAGAATAGTCAGTGTACTATATAATATTAATTCTAAGCATATATTCTAATTGTCCTGATGAAGAAACTATTAGGTGAGACTGTTCCGTGATATGCTCTCAGTTAGCACCCATAATAATCCCAGTTTCTCTTTTAACTCGAGAAAGTATTCTTGTACTCAGCATACTTGTGCCACAGTTTACTTAATGAACATTTATTAAAAGATATTATTCTGTTGCATATTGTAAGTAAAACTTTGGACCACTCTAGTGTCATTAAAGAATGAGATTAAATTACTTCATTACAATACTGACACGACACCCTTGCAATAGGGTCCAAAGATTCCTCATGCTTTGGAATCTTTTTTCTCCTTTCTGTTGGAAGATCACTGTAGGTCAGTCATGCAAATTGTCTCTTTTCCTCCCAAGTAAAGCAGTGGTGAAAATCAGTGATAGCTCTGTTATGACACTGTACTGAGGGCAATGGGTTTGGAAGAAAAGAATGTGAAACTTGAGTGCAAG
The DNA here is from genome assembly GCF_000703405.1 of Apaloderma vittatum. Taxonomy (NCBI): domain Eukaryota; kingdom Metazoa; phylum Chordata; class Aves; order Trogoniformes; family Trogonidae; genus Apaloderma; species Apaloderma vittatum. The sequence continues at coordinate 177,407 of NW_009735608.1, read as the reverse complement.
TGTGGACAAAACAATTACTCCCCCACCTGCATGGTTCTATGGACATACGGTAAGTTGATGGCTGGTACATACTTTTATTATTGAGTTGAGAGAAGTGAATGAAGTCTAACCAGAGAATAAGCTGTCATTTAAGAGGAAAAATAAATACCCTACAAATGTGTTTTATATTGCATACTTAGACATCTGCCAGCAAAAGTGAAAAGAACTGAAACAATTATTTCTAACTTAAGAAAAAAACCTTTTTTGGATGCATTAACAAGTCTAATACAAAAGCTCTGTCTCTGCTCTTTAATCTGTAAACAGATACAAGAAGATACTCCAATCATTTCTTAATCCAGTCATTACGGGATTTTTGAGAAAGGTATGGAACCAAATATCCAAGGTCACAGGTCCAAAACTGCCTGGTCAAAAGAGACAGGAAAAAAGCTAATCGGAGTCAGGTTAATCTGGAGGCTTTTTAAGAAAATGAGTTTGGAGGTGTGGACTAGAGCTACACTGACTGATAAAAACCACTCAAACTTTCTGAGTTTGCTCTGCACAAGATCTATGCTTATGTGAGCTGTGCCTCGCCAAAAACAGCTTTCAGAGGATCTACGATCAAGAATTGTTGATTTACATAAAGCTGGAAAGGGTTACAAAGGGATTTCAAAGACCTTAGAAATTCACCCGTCTACAGGTAGGCACACGATCTACAAATGGAGACACTTTGGGACTGTGGCTACTCTACCAAGAAGTGGGGACTCAGTCAAAGTGACCCCAAGAGTACAACAAAGACTCATCAGTGAGGTAAAGAAACAACCCCGAGTGACAGTCAGAGAGTTGAAGGCATCATTGGAACCGGCTAACATCCACGTTTATGAGTCTACAGTATGTAAAACACTGACCGAGCAGGGCGTCTATGGCAGGACACCACAAAGCAAGCCGCTGCTTACTACAGAGAACATTGCTGCACACCTGAAGTTTGTGAAAGAGCCCAGTGACACTCCACAGTGGTATTGGCAAAATGTTTTGTGGACTCAAGAAACAAGAACTGAACTATTTGAAAAGAAAACGCAGCATTATATCTGGTGTAAAAAGTGCACTGCATATCATCATGAACACATCATCCCAACCGTAAAGTATGGCGGAGGAAACATCATGATTTGGGCCTGCTTTGCTGCATCAGGACCTGCTCAGCTTGCAGTCATTGAAGGGAAGATGAATTCTCAAGTGTATCAAAAAATTCTTCAGGATAATGTGAGAATGTCTGTACGTCAGCTGAAACTCTGGAGACGTTGGGTGATGCAACAGGACAATGACCCAAAACACCAGAGCAAGTCCACAAGAGAACGGCTTTAGAGAAAACAAAATCCACCTTTTGGAGAGGCCAAGTCAGAGCCCAGACCTCAACCCAATAGAGATGCTCTGGAATGACTTGAAAAGAGCCATATGCATGAGACATCCAAAGAACAGGACAGAGGTAAAGCAGTTGTGCAGGAAGAATGGGCTAAACTCCCTCCTGAACGCTGGGCAGCTCTGATCCATAGCCACAGGAAGCACCTGGTTGAGGTTATTGCTGCCAAGGGGTAGTCAAGCAATTACTGATTCCAAGGGTTCACTTACTTTTTCCACTAGCATTTTGAATGTTGAATGAGCATGTTCAATAAATACATGGAGGATGAGAATTGTTTTTGTATTATTATCTTAGGCACACTATATTTGCCAATATTCTTGACTTAGATGATGGTTATATCATGTCTTATGACAAATTAATGCAGAACAACATGAAATTCCAAAAGGTTCACATATTTTTTCTTGCAATTGTATTTCAGTAATCAAACGTGTAAAGTATAACTAAATTATATTGGAAGTGATGCACCACAAAGGAACCACAACCAGGTTCTTCCATCCACTTCTCATTTTAAACTCAGAGAAAACCAGAACAGAATTACTGGTGACGATGAAGAAATATGCTCATGCCTGCTAAAGATGCCACATATGGGCATCTGAACCTGCTTATATACCATTCTGGATCAGTGAACATAAAAGGGTTAACAAATTAAGACTAAAAGTAACTTCTCTGTTTCTAAACAAAATCTGTTCAGACATGTCACATGCACTTGTTCTCATCAAGGATTAACTCCATGACAAGCTTGAACTTTTAACACCAAACTCTTTTGAGATATGGGAGAGCAAAAAGAGGTCACAACACTTCCATAAAACTGAACCATGTAAATTCTTCACAACATCATCACTCAAAAATGACTCCCCTTATTTTCTTTGACCTTTCCAAAATAACTCACCATTGATCTAAGACTAAGAATGAGAAATAACAACTCAAATGTGCATTTCCTCCCCCTCAGAAATTTAAATGGGTGAAAATAGGCCTTGGAATACAGTAGTTCATATACCTTCACTGGGGAGTTGCCACCTAGAGTGCAATAGTATCTAACCTGAATTCAGAGGCAACAGCAGACATCATCCAAGTATAAAACTGAGTTTCAGAAAAAGGAAAAGCTATCTACCTGCTTTTCTGTCTCACAGAATCACATCTCCTAGCAGAAGCTGGCTGCAGAACTGCTTGCAGAGAGGGTTTTTTTTCATGAAATGAATGGCAATGATGAACAAGAAAGGGGTAAAAAACAGATGTAAGTTTGTTGCTACATCACTGTCTTGAAACACAAACAGAGATTGTTATAAAGAGATATCTTTACTGAAAGTGGAGTAAGTGTTCCACTAACTCAACTTTCTATAATGTTTTTTCAGATATGATGCTGTCTGTTAAATACTAAGTACGAAAGCAACTGGATAAACATTTGAAACATATTAAAACAATGTTTACAAGATGCCGAAATAATAAAAGCATGCATTTGAAAAGCATCATTTAGATTTTTTGCTTCATCCACAGCATTGCATTTTTTCCCCCAGTACTTAGCTGTCGGTTACAGTAGAGTGGTTCATCATTACAATTCTCAATTTCAAATCAACTTTTGGTTCACTTTCTTTGTGTAAGTTTTCTATACTCATGGAAAAAAAGAAGGTTGAACATGGGTGTGAGCATTTAAATTGCTTGTGGTTTCCTGTTGAAAAATATAATAGCTACTGAATTGTCTGTCGTGTTCCCGAATGAAATAAAATGGTCACCTAAGGACAAGGTAGATGTATTATCTCAAACTCTGATTTTTCCAAAGAGCTCTGACTCTACCAAAATGGGCTTTAACTAACTATATAAAAATCCTGTAATTTTACAGCAATTTCAGTGCTAACTTAAGAGGGTGATTAATCCATATGTTGCATTTTAACTAAAATAGAAATTAAAAAGCAGCTTTGCAGGATCATAAATGACAAACAATTTACTAGAATATTGAACTAAATCTGTGATTTAGTTGTGGGTGCTAAAAATCTAAAGATCACTGGAAACTGGGCTTTTGCATTCTACAATTGTGCCGTTAGGCTGCACCGATGAGTTTCCGAGAGAAAATACCATTACTGACAGTTTACTGTACAAACACCAGCAGGCACAGGCACAGCCTAGAAGCTGAAAGAGAAAATCCTCTCCTTATTGGAAAACACCTCTGAGATCATCAAATCCAACTGTCAACCCAGCACTATCATGACCACTAAAGCATGTCCTGAAGTGCCATGTGTGTGTTTTTCGAACACCTCCAGAGATGGTGACTCCACCACTTCACTGGGCAGCCTGTTCCAATGCTTCACCACTCTTTCAGTAAAGAATTTTTTCCTAACATCCAATCTAAACCTCTCCTTACCTTCATGTGGTGCAAGGCTGTCACTAGACGGTTCCTGGGGCGGGGTTACACCTGGGCCCAGCCCCTTGGCACACTGGGGGAGTCCCGGGATGGAGGAGGCCCCCACAGAGGCCTGGAGGGAGCAGGGCCACTCAGGGAGGCACTGGCTGCTGCCCTCTTGGCAGGGAAAGGCCTGCCCTGCAGAGAGATTGGATTTGTACTAATTTGTTATTTGGGCGTTTCACTAACACACAGCCTGAGAGAACAGAAGCTTTCTGGAGGCTTTTTTGTGGTCACCCTACAAAAAGTGTGTGTGTGGGGGCATTAGGACTCTCCCATTTCAGAACTCCTGTTGACTCAAGGTTACAATCTGGCACACGTATATCTTGCATACTTTTAAAATTTTGCTTTAACATGTCTCGTTTATGGGTACATCACTGAATATCTGTCTCTAACTACTGTTTCTTAATCTGCTAAAGGACAGAGTATCACTGATTGTTTTACTGCTGCCCTGCGTTTGGATTCAAGGAGTGCATGGCTTGTGTGTTTACGTCATGAATGACAGATAAAAATCATCAGCTTCCTTCTTCCTGCTGTTTTTTATCCTTGTGTTGCTATAGCAAGCATGTGATAGGGAATTAACTATGAGCATAACGACAAGAAAATATTACAGCACCAATTCATCAAAGTATAAAACTAACATGAAACCAAACATCCTCCAGCTTTTCTCAAACTTGTTTATACAGCTAGAATAACTTCAAGAAAATCTGTTCCCCAGAAAGCTTCATTTGAAAGCATCAGCAGTCATCAGCTCCTTTTTCTAGATGACATGCTCCCTGTACAGAAATAGATGCCAGGCTTTCTCAGGTCTGGGTATGTTCATGATTTATATGAAAGGTACTGTTACTTCATACGGAAGGGGTAGTTGAGTGAATTAACTTTTTTTTAAAAATGTAATGACAACTCAAATGTGAAGGAAATCCCACTTAGCAACATCCCTTAAACTGACTCTTAAAATTATATGGAAATGTCACAGAAAGCATTATTTTAAACTATACGCCTAAAGCAAATGCACACTTAGTTTTAATTTGTGTTCCCTTCCTAGCTCTGGCATCACTTAATTTAAACACAAAAACATAGCAAGCAGAACTGGGAGTTTTATTTAAAAGGCCAGATCTCTGATTCAAAGGGAATATTTTCTACGAGACTTCCGAGTTTGTGCTGTAATGATGTTCATTTTGATAAGCGTTTCTGGCTGTCAACATATTGGCTGTTGACAGTATGACACAAGGTTTCTACAAATAGCAAATAAACCACCAGAATATGATTAAAAATATAATTAAATTATATTACAATAAAAATATTGTGAAATTAGTTAATCTTTATGTAAGCATTCTAATAACTTCTATCAAAAATTTTAAAGAGAAAGTGCTCTACATATATCACCACCTAGAAATTTTTTAAAAAATCATGGCCAAGACACAAGACTACTGAGTAAATTTACAAAACATGCTGAGAGTGAAATTCATAATTTCCTGTGAATAAATAATATTTGAGATGCCAGTTTATAAAAATAATCAATTAAATTCATGCTTATTTAAAATTATTGTTACATCGTGACCGTAAGATCTCTAGACATCTGCATAGTAACAAAATCCTTTACTATAATTATGAAGTATTAATTACTGTTTACCATCAGAAAGGTAATGTTTACTAAGAGGTGGTAGATATTAACTTTATGTTACTTTGAATTCAAAGATGAAAGAGTACTTTCTAAGGAAAAACCATGCCATGCTGATTTTTAACCTCCATCGTTGTAAAGATGTAAAAATCTTATGTGATTTACATTACTTCTGAGTAAAGTGGGTGTGTTTACTTGTGTATTCCACTTCTTTTTTCAATTAATAGCTCTGCTGCTTTTTGACAATGTAAATCTTATACTTTAGCTGACCCCTACCTGTATGATACATATATTAATCCTATAAATTATGGTTACAGAGGCAACTAACTTCAACAAGGTGTGAAATTTTGCAAAGACCTATAGGCTAAGAATTTCTCAGGTTCCCTGGTGTATTTCCTGTCAGGTAGCTCTAGGTACATTTCTTGGCACATAGACCATGTACTTGAGCAACAGAACTGTCTACTATTTTCCATTCACTGTGTGGGTAGCTGAGACAACTCGTTTGGTTGATGTCAAGTCTAACTGTGGCATTGTCTTAATTAGGCACCTAAAGTGATTGATTTGGATCTTGGTCAAAAGCTATGGCTAATTATTTTTTGAGACAGTTTGGATGATCCACCTGTTTGCTATGCAAGAGAGTGTCTATTCTGGACTTCAAAGACAGTAACTAAAAGAAAGAGAACAGATAATGATGATTTGCCAAGAACAAAAATGTTCACAGAGGGGATGCCATGTGTGGGTTATCTCCAGTGAAACCTCTGTGTTCAGGTAAAAATCCCTTGAATCTTTCTTCCATAACAAGAGTTACCTGTGATAATCCAAAGAGCTTCTATTTTTTTTTTTCCATAAAAAGAGCCAACACTGTGAAAAAGCCTTGTGGAATCATGCTGAGCCTCCTTAAAATCTTGCAGCCAGTCCATGCATACTCTTATTGATAATCTATAAATTTAGGGGAAGACTGCAATGATTGCTTCCGAAGTGCAGAGCCCTGTGGTGGATTTACTACAGTATAACAGAACTAACAGTTTGAAAAGTTAGTTGAAAGGGCCCAAACTACAATTCCTGATCTCCACACTCCCCTTAACTCCTACAGTTCTTGGAGAAATTTGGAATAGGTCTTTACTTAATTATAGCATATCTACCAAGTATAATAACTTATTCACCTAACTCAGCAACAGAATACTGACTGCAGAAAAGAGCCTCACTGCTTCTAAATAAAACTTAAAGTTTAGAATTAAATAGATTTGATCTTTTTCATTCAATTATATTTTTTTTTGTTTTCTGTTTTAAATGAAATGATGCTCATGAGAAGAGTCTCAGCTACAGCTTGAAGGAAAACTGATTTGTGTAAAAATGTTGTAAATGACTTGATTCCATTTGTTTTGAATTTTGTTGTACAGTGATCAGATTGTTGACAGAACATCTGCTTATTTCATCCTTTGCAAGCTCAAATCTATATTCCACTTCTGCTGTGTTTTCAAGATCAAGTATCTTGACATATTTTTGGCTCTACAGTCATATTCAGTGTCAAGAGAAAGATTTTCATATTTGTCTGTTGCTCCTATGAAGCACTCATGGAACTGGTCTTTCATTTTTCCCATATGTTAATTCAAAGCCCGAACCATCCCAAATCTGTACAGAACACCCAAATTAACTCCAAGGAGTCATTGAAGACTTACACCTTTCAACAGCAGGACATCTGTGGAGATCATTGCCACTCTGGAATAAGTTCTAAGGCTGTATCTAACCAAGTCTCTGAAATATCAGAGACTGCCTACACTGATAAATTAAACAGAGCCAGCGAGCACTCTTAGGCTCTGGAGCTCATTAACACAGCCTGCCTACATCTAAAGAGCTCGTGCTCCCGAATCACTCTGGGGTCCCGCATCATGTTCATGTGCTAACATAACTGTGTTTACTTCTCCAGTTCAGAGGCTCTGTGAGGGCTGTATCGCTGGCCTTAGAATGCCGCTCTGCTGTTATGAAACTGAGGGCTCGTGCTGCTGGCGAACAGGAGTGTTTAAAGGTGCCAAACGAGCTGGGCTAATGCTGCGGGACTGCATGAAGTAGGGGCAGCCAGACACGGTGCAGTCTGTGCTTACTGCTCACTGGGCCTGATCCCTGGTTTACAGTCTCACGGGGCTGTGCACAGGCACTGTCCCAGATGGTGCTAATGGGTTGAGGTCTCAGCCGTCATAATAAAGATACTAAAAATAAAGCTGTATGGATGATTAGAAATGCAGTATCTGAGGTTGCTCTTTCTTTAATTTGTCAAGAAAGTACCATTTTGTGTATTTATTATCCTCTGCAGGACTTATAAAAAGCAAGTAATATGTTTTATAATATCTTCCTCTTCCAGAAATTTTTTTTTAGATTTTGAAATAAATAAGGAAATTTTGTGTTTAAACAAATGAGAAATTTCAATCTCATTTTTTCAATATCGATCTTACAAATATATTCATGACAATAAAAAAAATCAAAGTTGTTGTTTGTATTTAAGTTTTTTTTAAAAACAGATAACAATTTATATACCAAACACAATTTCAATTTATAAATTTTAAAACTAATTTTAAAAAGAAAAATCAATAATTTCACAGGCTGTATTTTGGAAAACATTTCAGATCTGTTTAGAAACTTTAGCCATTGTGATGGACTTTTATACTCGTATTTCTACAGTCTCTCTGAGCTAATTAGTATTTATTCATTTCATGCAAAGTAGAGTATCTGAGACAAGACAATGGGAGCACTCGTGTTAGGATATTTCATAGGCTGGTACTTTGCTCAGAGAGTGGAATACTCACATCTCTCTATCATCTCCTCAGGATGTTCTGTAATTGTTGAATTTGCATACAGAAGGTTATGCTAGGCTTTAGCAGAAAATTGGTGTAATTTCCAGTTTCAGCTCTCCTTCTTCCTTACTGGAGGCTCAGAATACAGTTCTGAAAATTAATTCTGTAAAATTTGACAATTTGAAAATCCAGCAATGATGAGTCCCTCATACTTCAGAGGAGATTGCAAACTTGCTAGCTCACTTTTAAACAGCGACCGAAAGGAAGAGTGCTTGGTATGAACCAAATTACTCAGATTCAGTTTCACCACTATAAGAAATATGCTTACCTTCATGTAATGGGAAGAATATTATTGACTTATAATAACAGCATGCATTACAAACACTAACCTCAGGGATAAGGCTGTACCTTTGCTGCTCATGCATCTCTGCTGGATTTTAGATTTTGTGATCACATAATGAGTCTCTGAAAATTCTTCCACATCTGTAAATCTTGAAGTGTTCCTAAAGTAATTTTTTTATGTTCCTATTGTTAAAGATGGCAACTAAAGTCACCAAAGTAGCCACTCCGAGCCACCTCCACTTTTCTAGCCAGAGAGAGAATGAAGAGGACTTGTTTACATGCTCCTCTGCAAAACTTTGCTTTCATGTTTACTGCTTGCAATAGAACACTGACTGAAATATCACAGGTTACGGTGAACAGTTAAGACATTATTCTTCTCTTCTTCCTTGAAGCTGCTTAATTAACATTTCTGCCTGTTTATTTTATCCTACCTAGGACTGGCTGCTTCCCCTATTACAACCTTCTAAAGACGGCGATAAAACTTCATACATCATTTAATGAGAAATATTACATTCACAGTCTCCTTATAGATGTTAAACTATGCCCTGCCTAACAGTAATTTTTAAGATAAGTTAAAGTTGTTTATTTTTTGAAAAAATGGTCACAGACACTAACCTGCAAAGACAAATTTCAGGGTTGCAAATTCTGCAGAGTCTATCTCCAAATAGCATGTCTCAAGTACTGTACAATGTCAGAAGTAGCCTAATAAGTATTATGACACATGCTTTCAAATGAAATCCACAAACATTATAACTTATCACCCAGTTTTCAAAGGTAGGTCACCATCACCTTTTTCCATGATGACTTCTGTTGGGTCTCCATTTAGTATCTGTGAATACACTTTGAGGACATTTAACTCTGCATGGACCTGCACAAGGAATATGCAATCTAGTCAAACATAACAGAAGGGAAACCAGGCATGAACAGGTGCTGAAAAGAGGATTAGAATAATAGAGCACCCATCACACAAAGGATGAGTAAAAGTGCTTGGCTTCTTTAAAGTTAGCAAAATAATGGCTAAGAAGACATATAGTGGTTAAGATGACATATAATCCCTTTCTATAAATAATTATGTTTGGAAAAGAATTATATGCCATGAAAGGAGAAGGACCACTTAAACTAAAGGGCACTGTTGGCAGAAGAAAAATGTTATAAATTGTCCATGAATAAAATTAGGCTGGAGATTAAAAGTATTCTTACTGATCAGACAGCAGTGAATATCTGGAACAGCCTTCCAATAGTAATAGTACGGTGAAGAAAAATAAAGCACTCAGAAGCCAGTTCCCATTAAGACAGAGTCTGATCTGTTTATGAAAGTTATACAATTATATTGAGTAACAGAAATTGGCTCCAGCAAACAAAGAGATACATTTTCTATCTTATTTTTCTGCTTCATCTAATTGCTCTGCTCAGGACTGAAAGTTCGGTATAGCAAGGCTCATTATATTAGTGCTTTGGTTCTTTTCTTGATTTGTCTCCTAGTGTCTAAACAAGAACCTGTTTTGCTAACAGTATTACTTCCACATTTCTTCTCCCTCTAGATGTAAAGAACTTGCATAAGGGAAGACATTTCAACCTGATTTATTTACCCAGTATGGGAAAATCCCATACACTCTAAGCATATTACTTATGAATACATCTAGTATCCCTTAATATGCAGGCTATTTCTATTATCGTTTCTCTTTCAAAAAAAAATTTAAAAACCCAGATAGTCAAATGTCACAACTCTAAAAACGCCAAAATAAAATAAAAGCAGGCAGCCTTAAACATGAAGTGCTATTAAATTAATTTTTTATAGGAACAGAAATATTGAAGAAGTGAGACCTAAATTTGTGGCCTGTGTGGCAGAAAATTAACTCTTGGGAGCTGGGGAAGAGAATGGGGAGAGGAAGCAGACTGGGATTTTTTTAATCTGCATTTTCTACAAAGATCACTGACAAGAATATCTATTAACTGCCTAATTTGCATAAACCTTCCACAACTGAAGCTCAAGTAAGCCTTAAGCATTTAATTCTGAATCATCTTATTCAGTATTTTTTGAGCACTATATTTACTCTTTCATTCTATCTCCTTTTTTTCCAGATATACTGGTGGCAGCAATTTCCCTGTAACACTGGCTAAGACTATCCCTCATGAAGTTTTCTGGAGTGATTGAGGTAAAAATAAAAACGTTCTGCTATTTTCCTCTGGGAGAGTGCGAGTAGTTTCTTTGGCTTAAATAGGCTTTAACTGCATCCCACAGAGTGACGCTTCATAGTGTATTATTAGCGTGATCAAAAAGAATGTTACTAGGAAGAACTGAGCACTAGCCAATGTTAAGTACTGCTTTTCTCATGTATATTTCACAAATTCAGAAATTTCAAAGTGGAGCCTTTTTTTTCCCCACAAAACTTCCTTTGTTCGTTATTTTTGCTGGTGTTTTTGCTTTGCTGATTTTTTTTTTACATTTTCAACAGTAATATGTAAGGCTCACATATTATATCTGCAAGTTCACAAGCACTAACAGAACCAGCTGCACGAATTTGAAGATTTTGTGGTAAAAAGGTGAGGGATCTTTTCAACCGAAACAGCGGGTCAGCTGCAAAGGCATCTGTTGCTCAATTTCATAGATTCTGAAGGTATATTTAAAATCTACTAGAAGAATAGCTGAGCATTATTTTTGACAGTGAAAATAAGCATAATTTTCCAGCGCCAACAATTCCAGTGACTGTTCTGAAGGTGTATTTAAAATCTACTAGAAGAATAGCTGAGCATTATTTTTGACAGTGAAAATAAGCATAACTTTCCTAAAAAAAGCGCCAACAATTCTAGTGACTGTTTTGAAATCACGCTACTAGCATTTTGAAAACATTCTAATTACTCTAAATGCAAAACAACGAGAACAAAGCTCCATTTTTAACTAGACAACATAAGTAGCCATGAGATTTGTATTTTGCTACTACAGAGATAAAAATTAGGCATATTTCATGGCAACTCCTATGCAATTCAACCGTCACCTGGTTTTCCACAGAGGCTCATTGCCACACAGTAATCCGTCTTCTAGTAGTCCTGCCAAGTCTGATAATCCATTCTTTTCTCATTGTCAAGCTTGATTTCTTGTGGGACTAATTCACCTACACGTTGTTTAGAGGACTGAACCCTAGGTGTAGTAATTACGTGTGAAAGACCTGGAATCAAAACACAGTGGGCCAAATTCATCTCTGGGGCTGTTTCGCTGCAGTTAGGCCAAGAATAAATTTGAATTTTTAACTTTAGGTATAAGACAAGCAATGCCATTACAAGTACTCTATTACTGCTTAAAACAATGATATGAGTTGCTGGTCATCCTTTATTCGTAACTCTTCTCTTTGTAGTAAAATCTTTGAAGTCAACTGGGTTTTGCTAATCTCATGTCTCCCACTGCCTTCCAGTGGAAGGCACGAAGGATGGCTATTAGGCCTCTCTTAAATACCTTAAATGTGCTCACGTCTTATAAAGAGGTGCTTCTTTTCTCGGCAAATCAAAAAAGATACTGCTCTGTGATGAGTACACTTTGGTTCTTAAGGAAATGCATAAAAGATACTACAGATCTACAAGTTAGTGTTGTTATAAAGGAAAGTCTCTTTTAAAATAGTTAAAGCTTTACAGCACAAAAGAAAATCATGCAATTTTACTGTTTAAAGTAGAATTTGAATTTCAATTAATTGTCTAGGAATATAAAGATATAAAATGTGATTCCTTTACAATAATTTCAGTGGCAAAACTTAGCAAACAGAATTTTCATGGATGCAGTGGAATTTTTGTATTCCAGTGCTGTTGATTATATTCTTCCATATCTCTAAATTACTGTGAAATTAATATATCACACTGTGATCTATTGTGATCTAACCACAATTTAGAAAATTTTATTTTCTTCTTTCCATTACTATTCTTCCAGTTATGTTTCTGAATTCTCCAATCAAGTGATTCAATATTGCATACACACTGGATTTTAGAAGAGAAAGACCTTCAGCTTTTTATCAGCTAATATTTCTGTGGAGTGTCCCAATGATTATTTCTTTTGATTTCAACTACTGAATGCTCACAGAAAACTATGGGCACCTAGATAAATGCAGTCAATATCAGTGTTGTTTTTTCTTTTATGTTTTTTGCTATTTTAAAATTACTCGTCGTATGTCATTCCAGATATTCTTCAGCTTATTGTAGACTCATATGCTACATGGAAATTCTTAAGTCTATTAATTTCCATAGAGGAAATCTTATCAAGGTGATGACACATAGTTAGAGCCAACATTCCTGAATTAAAGTTCTATTTTTCTAGCAAAATAAGATGAGATAAACAGAACAGAGAGAGAATAATTGAGGATTAAAAAAACCAATCAGTCCCTCCTGAGACAAACCTAATAACTGACTCCAAAAGCTCTCCTAAACTATTAGCTTTGAAATCACTCGGTATCTGAAACATTGTATGTGTTACTCATGTACTTGAAGTTCACCTAAGAAACTGTATTAGCAAAATGTGCCGACAAAAAATGCCAGCAGCTACGCCACCTTGCAATCAATCACATATCTGTTTCACTTATAAAGTGTCAGAGAATGTAATTTCATCTGCTACTGCTGCATATATTTAAATGTTCATCTTCCTACCAAGGAAGGAAGAAGACTAAAATCATTTGTCAGTTCTGTTTCCCTCTATCTGCCTGACTATATTTTTTTTCCATAAAGCTTATGATTTCTTGTAAATTAATACAATGTCTATAGAGACAAATATTTTATATTTTCATTTGAATGTATGAGTTGTGAGGAGTTAATGTCTTTCACAGAAGTTACATCATCCATATAGGCCATGAAGAAACAGAGAATGGTCAAATACCTGTTCCCGAAAAACTGCACAGCTAATACAAAGAAGACAGGAATTTTGAGTTCAATGCTGAAAGTGAAGAAACACAAATGGCCATGTAGTGGAAATAAAGGTAAACACATCAAGTCAAAGCTGCTGCTGCACTCAGAGAAAGGGTTCCATACTATTCCAATGAGCAATCGTTTGATCTAAATTTTACATATGTCATCAAGTGCATGCAAAGAAAAAGCTATTTTGTATTTGGAATTTGACATTGTATTAATCATTACTGAGGCAATGCATCCATAATTACACCAACGGTACAAAAATAAGTAACTGATTGTGAAGGAAATAGATCCACCCCATCTAACTGTAAGTAAAATGGTTCAATTCTGCGCTCAGTTTAATACAGAACAGCTATTAGGAACCTATGCATTAGATTTCTTTCAGTCTTTCTTCGCATTGACTTTCTCCCTCCTCCCACTTCTCCCCATGAATACAGAGTACCAAAGTGCTTCCTGTTCTGAGCTACAGGACACATGCTGGGTGCAGCTCTTGAAGTTTGCTCAGCAAGGGCTAGAAGTAGACAGCACAGTGAGTTAATGGAAGAATAATTTAAAGTCAGCTTGGGTGGCTGAAAAAAGGACCCACACATAGTAGTAATAAGGTTTGCCTTTTTTGTTTCTGTTAGTAGCTGTTGATAATTTCAGATCTTTCCTTTCAAAATCTATTTCAAATCATGCCTCGAATAGTAAAGTGTGTTTAGCTCTTATCTGTCACTTTTTGATCATTTCTATTAACCTTACATTACATGTATTGATAATAACTATTCAAAGAATAATTAAGTGCAGTTAAGAGCAGTAATTTGGAATATGTACATTTATTATTGTAGAGATTTCCATAAATTATTTGAATTTTTCTTCTGTAATAGAGAATACTGCATTCATTACAATTCCTGAATAAATCCAAGTACTAATGGTGTTTTTTTTTCTCTCTTTCTTTCAAAAAGACTTTAACCATTAGCCTTTTGTACCCCAAGCATACTTTATCCAAGTGCACAAATGTTCTGATAGAGTAGTACAGATGGCATACTCAACATTTCTGTGGTCAGGAACTTTTTTTTCCTGCTGATTTAGCATATCTTTGGCTGCATATAAACAGGTACAGGTTTCCATTTCAGGAAATTCAGGAATAGCTCTAATACAAACAATCTCCCTTTCTTTAATTGTCTGTCCTTTGCTGCTGCTCTTCTACTAGTCGAGCCTGCCTTTCTATTCCTCTTTACGTCTTGCTACTGAAAAAACAAAGCATTTTTAAGTAGAATAGAAAAGACATTCAACTGTCTTGCATGAGAATGGACATATGCAGCTTACATCTTAAGAAGATGACACCAAATGCAGAGATCTGGACAGAAAACAGCACCAAAGAATCAGTGGATATTTCTCCATGCACTCTTGTCTGGATGCATACATCTTTAAGATTGTTAAACCATTCCACTGTGTACAAAAAGCCTTATCCTTTACCATGCTGAGTTGAAGGAAGTCAGCAATTGCCAGGAAGAACATGATAATAATGGTCTTGGAATGGGTGTTATTTTATAGGCTTGGCTACCCTACCTGTACAAATGTGCGAATCAAATAAAACACGTATTGCTCCGAACCCTTCTTGAATTACAGATTAAAACCCCACAAAAATCATCTTCCTCATTTGATTACTCAGCTCTCAGTTTTCTGAAGTTAACAGCTCCATTGTGTATAACATCATCTCAGATGCTAAGCAGGATCTAATTCTGCTCTAATTGGCCAGGTTTTAGTTAAAGATGTTATGTCTTTTAACTTGTCATTTCTGACATGCAGACCAGCAGCAATTATTTCTCTAGGTTTTTTTTTTTAAACTTAACAATTATTCCTTGCTATTACAGTCTTTTTGCTCTAACCTATATTATGCAAAACATCAAGTAGTCTAGCTGCACTTCAAGGGTTATGCCTATTCATTTTTGGTTCTATATATCAAAAATGGATTCTAAGAAATTCTAAGACATTTTAATGGAAGGTGCTAATCCAGACTGGAGTAAGCTAAATCTTATCTACATATCTACACATCTGGAAGAGACAATGGCTTTCAAAGTAGAATGACAGGCAATGACATCAAAATAAATAGTGATGAAGGAACACTGAAAGCCCTGGATCCAGATTAAGGAACCAGCACCCAAACAGGTAATGAGTTATGTCTATATTTAAGAGCATTTTTCAGTGATTTATTTGCCTTTCCATTCAGTGCTCAAGTTTTCCAGGAAGGCCTTATAACTGAATTCTTCCAAGGAATATTACATTTCAAGAAATACTTTTCCTGTTTGCATCAACAGACACCAAAGATCAATTTCCTTTTCATGTTATGAAAAGCTATGTCTCCACTGAAATGCTTTTATTTTTTTCTATTAAAAAGAACATAAAAAGAAGTTTAAAAGTTCAGTGAGATCTCAAAATATATTAGCTGTTGTTTGAATTACCAACTGCCAGGTTTTTAAAGACACTTTTAAAAGCTCATAAGTATTGCTTGTAGGCTTTGTATGTAACTGAAGGAGAAAATCATATAGAGCACACAAGAGTACAACACGGTTAGTACAACTTAAGGAAAAAGTCTAAAATCCTCTCCTTCACTGTGACAGCTGCTGATGAGAGATTACTTCCCAAGATCATTACTGGAAATAAGTTCACTAGTAAAAATTAATCTATTGATGCCCACACAGTACAAGATTTCAATTATTCATCCATCTTATTTATTACCTAATACATGTAGGGTCATTTAGTCATTTTGCTGTCCTTCCTTAAAGATGTATGTTTCTTTGAGCACACAGAAAGAAATAATAGTTTAATACACTTTAGCTTCATATTTAGGATGCAGCATTCAGAAATAGTAGTAACTGTTTATTTCCTATCCACCATACAAATTAAGGAAACAACTGTGCACAACATTTTCTAGAACTTGCTGAGGTTTGCAATTTACTAAAAAGAATGTACCAAGACTAGATGACTGCAGTTCTTTTGACTCTAGTACTGTAAACTCTTAAAAATTTACTCTTCAATCCCTTATGCTATTTGCCAAATTTTTAGAGCTGTCAGGTCTTCCACTGGATTAGTTTGCCATCAGGAGATAAGCAATGTCAGAGTCCATAAAGAAGTGTTGCATGAAAAAAGTTTACTCATTTTGCAGCTTTAACTTTAAGGTAAGAGGAACACAATTTTGCCACCGGCTTCTGCCCCAGGGAGATTAATATGACACAAACCCACTTTTCTCATCCTCATCCTTGTCATACTACTTTTTTAAGGGAAATTTGACTGTGACTCTTCTCCATCTAGTAACACAGGTTATTAGCCTGCACCTCTAACCTTGATAGTAATGCCTCTAACCAGTCAACTGTTAGTCTGGACCTTAAGATTTGAAGCCACAGAAAGGATGACACCGATAATTTTTTTTCCCCATCAGCCTGCAATGAGATTAAAAAGTTTAGAGTAAAAAGTCCTATACTGTTAGCATGTCTGTTGGTCTTAAATCATCATACAGTTCGATACTATCAGCACTGTGAGTTATAATTTACATTTACTAAAAAAAGGAAGGCTGGGATTCTTTTCAGTGTATCAGTACAGATAAATTTAACATCTGCTAAGATTAGAAGAGTGGAAAAAGCATACTGCTTCAGAAAATGTTTCTATTTAACAAGCACTATAAATGTGGCCCTTTCCACAGACAGAAATGCAATTATCCTTTATTTTGTATTTGTCCCCATTAGAAGCCTTAGGTTTATTCTTCCTTTTTTTTTCCTTTTTTTTTTCTTCTTAATCCTTACTCACTTTACTGTATTCTTTCTGAATATAACATGGTTTGCATACTCCTGAGCTGCACAGTTTACCTACAGTACTGAACAGAAACTCAAAAAATGGTCTACTGCTTTTTGGTTAGTTTTTTTTTGGTTGGTTATTTTTTCAGTTCTGTATCAAATCATTTCCATCTCTATTACAGGATGTTCTAACTGTCCTTTTTACCAAGATTCTTTTTTTTTCGTCCTTGTTTGAGGTTAAAAAGCATGGTTTGATCAGAGGACAGCAGTTATCCATGAGAGACTGCTCTATGTTAAATTAGAAGGTTTCTCATGCCTTGCATTCCTGTCTCTTGATTGGTAGGATGTGTGTTTTGATTTATTATTTAGAATCTCTTCCCTACTGCATATGAAAGTTAAAGTTTTCACAAATAAAAATTCAATTTAATGGTATTTCAGTAATACAAATGGTACACATGTAAAAATTCTCTGTACATATTAATGTGAAAAGATTAATTAAACTCACCCTGTCTAAGGTATCATTTTTTAGTGTGTCAAAAATAACTATTACATGCTCTATACTGAAGTCAGAGTTGTTACCTGGAATTTAGTCATTAGCATTTCAACAACACTGAAATAAAAATTGATGTGAAATTATTCCAAATTCAACTGGAGATTTTTCAACCACTTCTTCACATTTGTACAATTCAAACCACACAGATAAAATCCCATAATTAAGCAACAATGTTGAGCTGACGGAAAAAACAAATTCAAAAGCTGTAGTTCCACAATGAAACTTTGCTACATATGCATTTTTGCTGATTTAAACTCAGTCAGCAAAGGCTGGTAAATACACTCCAGTTTACAAACTTTATAGTTTTGTTTAGAGTATGGCAGCAGCAGTATTCTACTCAAACATCCACATAGCTAGATTCAGGCATACACATCCTACTTCTTCTATCTCCTAATACTATTTATTAAGGATAACAAAGCATTGGCTTGTATGAAATTTACTTTCAGGTCTCCTCAAAGGCTTCACACCTTTCGGATTTTGTAAATGATTTGAATAGTAACAGCGACCTTTATTACACTTGCATTTTTTTTTACTCTTCAGCTCTAATGAGTCTAATTTTCACACTTAAAAGCTCCTTATTTCACTTAAGCCAAGTTAATTTTGTTTGTACACAATTGGTACACAAATACCCTTTAAATGGAATTGTAGACTTCTGTAGACATTACTCCTAAAGCTGCTTATTTTATACAGACATAAAAGTAGTATCAGGCCAGTATGAGATGTCTCAGTATCAAAGACTTCAGATTAGAGACAGAAACCTGCATTAGAAAGAAAATGGTGGAACCATTTTCTTAAAACTAAATAAACAGGAATAGAATAGTGACACAGAAAGAAGATATAAATTTTTTAAAAAACAGGCAATGAATTTTAACAGAGCAGCTGGCCTTTCTTGACATAAATGTTGGAAATCCATGTCTGAACAGTTTAAGAGGCAGCCTTGCAACTTTGATAACAATAGGGGTCTGCCAAGCTGAGTCATGGCAATTATCCATACCCAATCAGTTACTTTTCAACTCTGCTACAAGTCATGGGCATACATGTTTAAAGAGTTTGCTTCCTGCTCTCTTCTCTCCCCTAATAATTAACAGTTCCAATCTTTTGTATTTGATGTGCTACATAGAAACAGGCTTTATAAAATATCCTGCACTATATAAGTTGGATTACAAGGACCGTATAATTTTAAAAATTAAACAGCTGCTTGGGGAACATACTTCCTAACATATAAACTAGAGCTTTCTGAACCACTGGGAATACACTCACCTCTGAAAGCCAAAATGAGCGCTGATAAACCTTCAAGGTTTGCCAGGTCTGCAGGGCTCCCCATCTGAACAGATGGATTGGTTGGTACAATTTAAGAGCCGTTGACTTTTTTTTTTTTTTTTTTTTTTTAAACAGCATACCCCCTACCTTGTAAACAAGCCTCCAAGCACAGAAAACAAAAAAAAATATATTTAATGGCCCCCTGTTCTGTTTCATTATTTACACCCCTCACATGTACTTCCCCAGCTGAGTAATCCTCTTTGATGATTATATCTCCAAAGAACATTGCTGTGATCACGTAATATGCTGTGGAACCATAGATAATCAATCTAAAGGAGAGAAACAGAGAAAGCAACTTTCTGACTTTTAAAAAATGATTTAGTTCTTATGAAAATGCCAAATTGAGAGCTTTGAGATTGAAATAATCTTTTCAAAAGATGAATAGGAATAGTGCAGATTATCCAGTATTAAACCAGCATGTTCTCCCTCAGAAGAGACCACTTTTATGAGCTAAAGAGGTCTGTCTCTGTAGTCCAGTTACTCAATGTCCTGAAAAATTTCTTGATTTCTAGTATGGGAGCACCTCTGGCAGTTATTTACTTAGCAAACTGGGAGTTCTGGGAATATAGACATCATCAATTCATTTCAGACACTATAAATCATTTTCTTTTTGTCACCTTGAAGCTGGTGAGATCAAAGCTTGAGGCCTACTGTCCCCAAGAGGTGAAAGTATTTTTACCATAAAAACATAATTTTGTAAAAAATTAGTCAGTTTAGCTATAGTTTAGTTTCGAGTGAAAATTTATATACAAAAAGAAATTGTATCACTACTATCAAAACTGATACAAGGCTGTGAAAATGCACTTCTTGTAGACTTACTGGATAAAATATATTGTGCAACTTATAATGATGATTCATCCTTAAAACAATTTAAGAATGAGACTAAAAATAAACATTAAAAGAAATTTACAGTGATGCTTCACACTTGAACAGAAAAACTTTGTCATTACTGTTGTCACTAAGACAATTTACTGAGTTTCATTTAATGTGCATACTTTTGAATATTTGTATTGTTATCCAAGCCTAAATTAGGCTTTTTTTTTCTTTTTCCTTCTTTTTTCCACTCCACCACTTTAATTGTATTTTGATCTTCATCTTATCATGAAGACCTAGGGCTGAACAATCACAGCTGTAGCTGTTGCACAATCCAAAATCAAAGTGGTACACTAAGAAAAATGAAGTTCTTCCAAAGTTTTTTCTCCAACTATTATCAGGCATGTTAGCATAAACTAGTAGGCTGACTAAATGCCATGCTGTCACAACTCTGAATATGACATAAAATGTTTTGGTGCAGCAGCTCAGTATTTTTTTCAGAAATTAAATATAGAGGGTTCTAAGTATACAAATTGAATTCAGCATTTTAGAACCTCATGGCCAGCATTAGTTCTAGGTTAGTGTTACTGTCAAGCTCTCTGGTCTCTGAAGACAAAGGTGCCTAGAGTGCCTAGATCTGTCAAGGTATGTCAGGGAATTCATGCTCATATGGGCAAACATGATAAAGAGTTTGAAATAATTTGGGATTCACTGAATCATCCCACAGGCCTCATCTGTCTTTCAGGAGGGATATCACTGATGTTTGTTGTCTAATGAATAAAAAATATTACCCAGTGATAACGGCACATTTGAACATAAGAGCCTAAATGAGTATGGTATCATATTTTGTTCATGTTTGCAGGCTCATTTTTATTACTACAGATTTCATAGGACACATATTGATGTAAAATCACAATTAACGCTTAAGCTAAAAAGCAATCACACCACCTTCCCCCATTTCATTGATATATTAAAGAGTGAACAGTATCCTGCATGGAAGAGAACTGGCATAGAGCTATCCTGCATGGAGAATTTGACAGAGCTCCATTTTTACTTTTATGAAGTAATGGTTGCCTATTTAATCTTGTTTACTTCCAGAGACTTTTTAAAAATGGAAAGTAGCATCTCTGATAATCATAGCAATGTCATGTTTTTGTATCAGCAATAAAATAGATACCATGCAGAGCATGAGCAAAGCAATTAAACTTCTGTTGGGCTGACCTATCAAAGGATTTTAAATGTGAGTGGGATAAGCAAAAGCATTGGTTATCTAATAATCTGATTAGAGAATCACTAGACAAAAGAAAATGGAAATTACAAATTTGGACAGGGCTTATGTTTAGAGAAGCCAAGTGAAAGAAAAGAAAATTATTAAAGGAATATGATTTTAAATGCAAAGTACTCAAGAAAAGAAGGAAACCTGAGTAAGACCTTGTTTAATATTAGGTGTTCATTATTTTCGTGATGTGTCTTTATTGGTTATATGAGCTAAAGTGAAACACTTTTTGATAAGTTTTCTGGAACTTATCCAAACCTCAAATCTTTCCATCTTTCCACTAACATCTCTGAAGAGGGGAGCTATAAAATCAGAATGATCACAAAGCTTCTCAGCTCTGGAAAGGCTCTATTAAATTACCCAGGAAGTGCTAGAGAAGGCTGGATTGCACAAGATGTCAGAAAAAAAACAACTTTGCAGTATCTGATATCAACAGAGGGAGTACATGTACATCAGTCAGTGTGCCAGAGAAGTAACACCTCAGAAGTGGTGATGAGAATCTGCAGAGTTCCAGTGTGCCTTAAAACACACAGGTTCAACATGATGAAATCTGAAGAGATTTTCAAACTACTGCTACATATAATCAAGCAATATATATGTGGTTGGGTAAAGCGTGGCAAGTAAATACTAAAACTACTTAAGACATTTATAAGACATACTGTTGCTGGAAGTAGTGACATGCTGTTATGATTTTCATATAAAGGAGTAATAAAAACCAGAGAAACTGATGCATTACAAGAGGCACACTGACTGCAATTCGCTGTAAATCCTGCAGGACACAGTTTGGGTGCTGTAGAGCACACAAGCAGTATGTCATCACGGTCAGAGATTTAGACAGATGAATCTTGCCTTGACCCGTGGCTACTCAGATTGTGCCTTTTGATTGAATCTGAAACGTTCAGATAAAAGTCCCTAGTGGCATATGCTTACTATTGAAGAAGCCTATTTTTTAAGCTGTTAAGAACTCCACAGAGACATGAGTAAAACATGGCAACACATGCAGCACATCCTCTGGGATATTTGCTTTCCTGCATGTTAATGAAGACTAAAGTATAAGAATATGCAGACATTGCTTTAACGCATAATTAATGATGATTGCTTTTTTTCTAATATTAATTTACAGTGTAACTTTAATTCAGGCTAAAAAAAAAAATTAAAAAAAATTCGAAAACTTTTTGAGATGCCCGGAGCTTTGGTGTTGGAAATGCACTGACATAAATTCAGCATAAATGCAATCCTTAATGTTCCCAAACTGTCAATGTGACCAAACAAAGGAAAGCTATTAGCATTACATCATATTCACAACATGTTGCTTTTGAGAAATGTTTTCCTTATGCAATTTTGCTTTACTCTTATCTTTGCTTTTTTGAGCTAACTGATACCATCACTTCTTTCAAGGGGTGAATTCCATTGTAGCCAGATTTTCATTTGCTTTTAACTCAGTATGTACAAATTTAGTTGTGGCTGCTTTTTTATCCATGCCTTTTGAGCTGTCTGCTCTGTCATTCCACCAAATATTTGATATTCATATTTTACCTTAATACTAGGAGCTGTAATGGAGCTGTTGTGGGGAAGTAGTTTCTTATTGGTAGAAACATGCCAAAAAAAAGAGATTCACAAAGCCAGAGAAGAAAGTGAACAAGCATTTTCTCCTTTTTCTACCACCACATCATATCAAGCTTTGTAGGCTGCTGCTATGCACATCATGTCTCAGCAGAGGCAGCATTAAGCAATACATCGAACCTTGTAGTTGTTTACAACTGTTAGATTCTGGGGTTCCACTTGTTTCACCGAATGATTCTTCCCAAGGATGTCAACTTAATCAAGTCACCAAATAATTACATTTTTTATTATTCTTGTGAGAAAGTGGTTTGTCTTCCAAGCGGTAGTCAGTCATAAGAACAAATTTAACCAACTCCTGTCCTTAACAGACTCCTGTCCTAGGCATTACCTTGAGGTTCAAGTCATGATTTATGTTAACTTACATTCACATCTACTCCATTTATTCTTTGAATTGCTAATGCTTGACTGAAAGTCTGTACTAAGTTATCCCACTGCCCTCTTCCCCAACCCCCATCCTTGGCCATAATCACAAGAACTGTGATGTCCTTGCTTCATTATCTGGTTTTGTTGTTTCATTACCATTTTATCTTCCAAGAGTGGAAAAGGTTAATGCAAGACCACCTCTCCTGATTACATGTGTCAGGCTATCCTACAGATGATGTGCTGAAAACATGGAATAGCACCTCTGCACCCTCTGGTGTCAGACCTTTCTAGTCTGGTCTGACATAACCCTTAGACAGGGATCAAGAACAGATATGGGCAAGAAAAAGCCTTGAAATATGTTTGGGAATGGGTTAAAATTTACATGCTTCATAACTTTGTTTGACCCACGTATTTGTAATTCAAACATCCTGGCTTTCCATAGAACCCTATAGTTTGTTACAAGTGGAATGAAAATGTGTCCTTCTGTGTATAACATTTTAACAGATATTGGAATAAATTCTTTCTTCTTTTATGCCTTTAGTTCCTATTGAACAGTTTAGGATTTTTTCAGCAGTACATCCTGTATTGGGTAAGCCCAAGGCCTAAAAAGCAGAGAGGGCAGCTATGCCATTCCAGGTATTTTGAAGAAACGAGTATTTGCTTGTGCCCACTCTTTTACACTACTAATTTTTTCCCCCCCCCCCCCCCCGCCAAAACAGTACCAAAGATGTTTAAACAAATATCTTATTAAAAAAAAAACTTAGAAATGCACTTTTTCACCCATCCAATATGCAGGCACACTCTTTATTCTGTTTATATTTGCTTTTACTGAAGTTTTGAAAGTAGCACTGCCACTATGTCCAGATAAGTGATGTAGATTCAACAATTCTTAAATAAGGAAAGGAAGGAATTTTTCAGAATTCACAGTCAAGATTTCAATCAAAGAATAAAATATCAGGATACTGTAAGTGACAGTTTCATTCCCCTGCTGCACTCATAGGCAAGACATACTGGGCCATGAAACATTTTCATGGAGCACTGCAGAAGAGTTTACCTTCTCAACTGCCTAGGTTAGTGGGAGGCAAATGATCTTTTGCTTTGATTTCTTCTGCCAAACTCGACTTATCAATGTTTTGTGTTTAGATGACTTATCCTCTGGAGGTGCTTGTCTTGGCCTTGACTATAGAAGGAAGATCAGATGCTTAACTTTTATATGGCTTAAGTTAAGGTTAAATGAGTCTTACCCTTCAATACACATAGAAAGTGAGATCAAGAGGTCTGCATATGATCCCAAATTAGTCACAGATGTCTTATGTGATATTCATTTGATATTTTGTTGCCTCCATGAGTAAAATCAATAAATTATCGAAATGCAGACAGTCATACTCATCTAATGCTCTCAATTACAGTGGGAAATAAATTAATATTGTGTGAAAATAGTAACATTCTATCAAAAACACTGTAGGAGGTTGAAATAAAACTAATGGTTATTTAAAAATGAATGCTTATAAAACTCTATGAGATACTCTGATGGAGGTAAACTAAAGATTCTTATTTGAAGCACATTTTTAGACACCAATAACAAATGGTAACTAGAAACACTTTGCAAAAATCTCGGTCATGACAACTCACCTAGTGCAAAAAGCTTCCTTCTAATGGACAAGGATTTTTTCAAAACCACTTAAACATGATTCACATTACATAAAAAGCATTTGAGGTTTGTTTTTTTTTACTTTGTTTGGTATTACTTAAGCAAAAAGAAACTGTCACTATAGAGGGAGAATGGGAGATTAAAAGATTAAAGCAGCCCACTATATGAGATTATAATAACAAAATGATTTGTGATAGCCAAATGGACAAAAATCTTCTGTCTTAAACTTTATGATTTTATATATATTGTGAGAAGAGTTAATATTTTTTAGTCTTTGCTCCTTCAGGCTAATGACTTAAGTATCAAATGCTTGTAACCACAGATACAGCTATCATCAAATATTTAAAATTACTTTCTCTTCTCCTCCTCTCCTCTTTTTTGGTAGAATTCACGGTAGCACTCACTCAGACCCTGCTGGTACAAATCAGTTTTCACTGGAAGGAGGTGGTTTACCACTGGATGTGCTTGTCCATCCACAGTTTTCCAGTCTAAATATTTTCTGCAATTCTCCTTTAGCACATCTAATAAATATATTATTTCCTTCTATGCTAAATGCACTAGTGGCGTTGCCAGTGATTCCATCAGCCCACGCTCCACAAACTGTTATAGTGACCTGGTGTCACTACTTCCTCTATACCCTTTTAAATGATGATACTTGTAGCAGCAACCAATTTTCTGGATTAGAAAGAAGCCAATGCTGAGTACTCAGCTCCTAGAGATAAAATGAACCCCATAGTTTTAAATGTTCTAAGGTTACAAAGTAAAAAACGGAAATTGCTCTAAAAAGCCTCAGCTGAAGGAGTTTGCTGCTGCTGGGAAGGGTTAGTAGCAAGAATTTCAGGGGAAACAGATATGAGAGAGTTCATAGCCTGCAGGTAGGTATGTGGGAAAGGGTGTGGAAATGTGGGTGGACTAGTGACTTGTCAGAGTTTGGTGGAAGAAAGGGAGCAATATTTCTATTACCATATGCAACAGTAATTGAATAAAAGACTTCAGTATTGTGCAAGAAGTGAAATGAGAGGATGTAGGAATTGAATTTGCTGCATTCTCTGTTTCAAACTCAATAAGCAATTATCCCTTTATACAGCCATAGAATCAAGAGAAAGTAGGGATGAGAAGATCATCCATCACCTAAATGAGGAAATGTAAGTTGTTCATACTTCTGGTTTTTGTCTGTTTTTGTTTGTTTGTTGGGGTTTTTTTTAAAGCTCTTGTACTGCTACACAGATATTTAAGGCTTAAATAGAGCTACAGTTGTCACTCTAAAGGTAACTAGCTAGCATGTTCTATGTTATACAGAACATACAGCATTCTTAATGTTTACAGTGTATTATTGACTGAGCAGCTTTGTACTTCTGTTCTAACTGTCTAGCAAGCAATGTATAGGATCAGAACAACAGATTCCCTAATGTTAATAAAATAATGCCCAGAGTATGGAAAACATTGTGTGTTAAGAGGATACGTGACATTTGAATTCAAGTTCCATGTCTAATTATATTTTAGAACACTTAAAAACATTGACATTTCCATTCCTTAGTGAGGAATACCCAGTTTGAATTTTTAACACAAAAGCTAATGACCCTATTAACTCTAATTTGTTTACTCACCAGTCTGGAACAGTTTCTTCCACAGGTACCTCTTTGATGTTCAAAATTAAGCTTCCTAGAGGCTTGAGAAATTAAATGCTAAAGGAGGTCAATTATCCAACAGTTGCCTTAAAGATAAGGACTGCCCCTCCTACATTGTTTTAAAATGATTTTTTCTGATGAACACAAAAACATGACTGCTAAACATATGTCAGGCTCTCCCACAGGTTTGCTAGGACATAATAGGCAGTTATAAGCTTGGCCTCTTAGGAGAGTGCCTAATTATATGAAGCAATACAAATATATGATTTTTTTTTTAAATGAGACCTAATCTTTAATCAAAGTGCAAATGTAATTAATTATTATTTCATATTTGGTATTTTTGAGTTTAGAATCTGCATAATGTCTCAGATATGACCTCCAGCAGCTCCTGGTTAGCAAAAGCAACTTGCTATGGCAAGTGTAATTTCTGTATTTATACAGAACCTACTTAGCTTACATTTATTCTCTGTCCTAATTAGTATTGTCCATAACTACAGTACATACACTGTCCAATCTTAAAGATGTAATAATGTTCTTATTTGCAAGAACACTTGACATGAAAAAGGGCCTGTTTTTTTCAGCTACGCTATGAATAAAAAAAGTAAATTTGTGATACTCAATTCAGCTTATTTTACAATTATGACTCTTAAACTGCAACAGTGCTCTAAAAAGGGACAGGGATATGGTGTTGAGCTCTGTAGCCAGCAGTGGCCTTTATCTTCCTAAGACATCTCCCTGAATGAAGCACTGGTTCCCACTGAATTCTTAACTAACAACTGAACATGAACCCAGAGATTAACACTAATCGGTTCTTGCTAGATACAAGAGGTGAAAGCTGGTGCCTCCTACAGAGAGAGCACAACCATTCTCAGCAGAAGAAAGATCCTGGGGGATCCCAGCATGACTCTAGTCCATACATGTATCGGCTGCATTTAGGGAGGCGATAATGAGTGCAACTGAGCCCTTGCTGAATGCCTCTCTGCAGTGTAGAGCAGGTTCCTTAACAGGCCATTGAAGATCTCGTAAAGCAGACATCTCCGTAAATTTCTGCTGGCATACAGAATAAGGCTGCTCATCTAAAACACAGAGATATGGTATAAATCCATTAAAAGCAAAACAAAAAATCTCCCACAACAATCCCCCCATAGAAATCCTTAGAAGACTTCAGAAGACAGCTATGCTTTCTCCATCAAAAATTCTGTGTTTAAAGAGCCTCAAGAACTGCCAGATGGCTAGTCTCATTTTCCTATCTTTGTGAAAGAGCATCCAGAATGTTCATCCTTAATTTTGTTCAGAGTTTTCTGGTGGATGAGAGGACTCAGTTCTTCCATCATATTTTGATGAGAAGAATATTTATCATCTGACAATATCATGCGTCGGTGGGTATAGAGAATCATATCACTTTCTCTTTACAGAAGAGTTATGAATCCAAATCCAGCTACAACTAGTGGGTGAATGACGTCCTTCTGAAAATGTTAAGCAAATTCTGGGAAATCAGGCATAAAACTGAACTGCAGATAAGGAAACATAAGGTTAAGGGATTCTGAGAAGCCCTTCAGCTCTCATACAGCAGCTGGTGGTTGTGTGAAAGAAAATGGTTCTCTACAATATCACTGTGCCGTGAGGAATGTTGTGGGTTGTACCTGTTCCATCCTAAAGACTGCTGAAACTAGTACCAGGGTGTGTTCTTTATTAGGTGTTCTTTCCTAACAAAAAAATAAATAATTTGTGACAAAATACACAACTGAAGAAAAAAGGGCTATATAAAATATTAATAGCAAATAGGAGATCCCTAGGCCATCTTTTTATATTTTAGAGGCAATGATTATTGCAAGGAAATGGAACTTTGGTTTTACTTCAAAATTTGCTTTCAAGTCCTACACACGTTAGGACTTTGGTGAACTTCTGAAATACAAAGACTTCAAGGTCTGTGAAACCTGTTAGTCTGTGAGAACAATGACAGCTGACTAAAGGTTTTCTTCCACTGTATGAATGGTACAGTGAAGAAAGTACTTCCTCATTTGGTCTTCTTAATAAAGATAATACTTTAAGTTAGAACAGTTTTATGACTCTTTAATAGAGAGTTATCTCACTTTTTATTAAGCTTCGAATTCACTTGTGTAATGATAATGTGAACAACCCCCCAAACCCAAGTTTGCCTAATTCCACACCAGATAGAAGATCAAGTAAAACAGCATCCTAGAATGTTGAAAACAGAACCAAATTTTCAGGGTAATGTGAGGTGAATCTAGAGCATTTATTTGGAATTCAGTAGAAGTCATTTTCATTCTGGAATGAGTACCTTCTTCTTTAGAAAACTCTGAACTAGGAGTGCTTTGATGTGTGACTATCAGAAGTACAAAATTTCTAGAAACTTGAAAACGGTGTATTTCCTACTGCATAGATTCAGCTCAACAATATTTTAACTCTCAGTGGCTCTGGACGTGTACTTTTGTATGCCTGCCTGTGTGGCAATCTGGAAAATGCCAGAGCATAAAGTGTAAATGGAACAACAATCTGAAAGAAAAATCTATAGGGAATTTGGCTTTATTTTTCTCTACATTTTTAATTTAATTCTTCATTCTTTCAGTATGAAAGGAGAGCTCTGTAGCATTCAATCTTGCACTTGAAGTCTTATAACTAAATATGTCCTATAACTAAACATGTCCTAAATTATTTATATAATGTATTAATATAGACTTGTAAAGTCTGAAATAGTATTGTCTTATCTGTAATTTAATAGTCAGAAAATGGGAAAGTAAAATAATAATTTGCTGGAGAGATAAAGAAAAACTGCTGTATTCCTTTGCAGTTCTTTGAATCTTAGAGTTATTAGAGCAGGGGCACTTCAAAACACCACAGTTTCTACAATATCCACTTGGTTTCAAGTTCTGACAATCGTAAACACTTCAGACTGATGCTAAGTCTCTAAGATCATAGCCATCCCTGTTTGCCATCCCTATTTATTACCCTTTTTAAAGCACCAACGTGTGTTTTACAACCTTGGTTACATTTCATTGCGTTCTCTTCACTCTGGTAAATAAAATTACATCCTATAAGTAATTCTGTAAGATTTCCTAGTGTCCTAGTAGTATATAGTGATTTCAGATGAAATTAGATGTGGCCAGTGATATCAAAGACAACAAGAAGGACTTCTATAAGTACCTGGGTGGCAAAAGGAAGCCTAAAGAAAATGTGGTCCCACTGCTTAAGGTTACACAGTCCATGGAAGAGGCTGAGGTATGGAACACTTATTTGCCTCAGTCTTTACAACTAAGACTGTCCTTCAGTAATCCCAGGTTCCAGAGAAAATCTGTAGCAAGGAAGATAAGATGTACACTTGGGGGAAGAAGATCAGGTTGAGCAATATCTGAGCAAACTAGCTGGGGTCCCTGATGGGATGCACCCATGAGTGGCAAGGGAGCTGGCAGATTCAATCAATCATAGAATCATAGAATTGTCAGGGTAGGAAGGGACAGTAAACGTCATCTAGTCCCACCCCCCCTGCCATAGGCAGGGACATCTCTCACTAGATCAGGCTGGTCAGAGCCCCATCCAGCCTGGCCTTAAAAACTTCCAGGGACGGGGCTTCCACCACCTCTCTGGGCAACCTGTTCCAGTGTCTCACCACCCTCATGGTGAAGAACTTATTCCTAATGCCCAATTTAAATCGATCTATCTTTAGTTTTAATCCATTCCCTCTAGTCCTACCACTACCCAACATCCTAAAAAGCCCCTCACCAGCTTTCCTGTAGGCCCCCTTAAGATACTGGAAGGCCACAATAAGGTCTCCTCAGAGCCTTCTTTTCTGCAGACTGAACAACCCCAACTCTCTCAGTCTGTCTTCACAGGAGAGGTGCTCCAGCCCTCTAACCATCCTCGTGGCCCTTACTTCCAGGCTCATGAATGACAGGAAAATCATCAGGAGTAATCAAGCATGGCTTCAACAAGGGGAAGTCATGTGTGACCAACTTGATAATCTTCTACGACAAAATGACTGACCTGATAGATGAGCAGAGAGCAGTAGATACTGTCTATATAGACTTCAGCAAGGCTTTTGACACTTTTTCCCATAAGATTCTCATAGAAAAGCTGTTGAAGTATGCTGGATGGGCAGACAGTGAGGTGGCACTACTAAGGCCACCTTTGAAGTACTATGTCCAGTTCTGGGCTCCTCAGTACAAGAGAGACATCTATATACTGGACAGAGTCCAATGAAGAGCCACAAAGATGATTAAGGGAGTGGAACGTCTCTCATATGATGAAGTGCTGAGACAGCTGGGCTGAGAAAAGAAAAGGTTTGGGGGAGATCTTATAAATGTATATAAATATCTGAAGTGAGGGTACAAAGATGGAGCCAGGCTCTTTCCAAGGGTGTCCAGTGACAAGAGGCAACAGAGACAGACTGAAACATAGGACGCTCTGTCTGAACTTAAGGAAACACTTTGACTATGAGAGTGACTGACTACTGGAACAGGGTATCCAGAGAGGTTGTGGAGTTTCCATCCTCGGACTTATTCAAAAGCCAGCTGAACATGGTCCTGAACAAACTGCCCTAAGTGATCCTGCTTGAGCAAAGGTTTGGACCAGATGACCTCCAGAGGTCCCTTGCAATCTCAGTCATTCCATGATTCTTTAAATTACATGTGGAAGGACAAATACCTATTTAGATATTCAAGAGCTAAAAATTAGCAGGTGTTCAGAGTGAAGTGAGCATGTCTGTATTTATCTCAATCTGGAAACTTGAAAATCATAAACACGGAACCATTTCAGAGAACCATGTTGTGTGTCTCAGCATTCATCAGCCAACCAGTAACATTTGGGGGGGGAAGCAAGCCCAAAACTTATGTGTTCTGCATGTGTCATCACAGGAATTCACAGCTCTTCAAGCCTTTGTGGAATACAGGTTAATAGAAGAATAGCTCTATAATGTATTTTTCTTCCTACAGTCCTCTGGAAGTGTAGGTAGAGTGACTCAGAACAGTAACACTGAGAGTGCTGTCACCATTGGCAGTGATATAGCTCCTCAAAGTACTTCGTGAGGCTGGGGTGGCTTTTACATTGGAGAAAGACTGAGCTGCTGGAGCCTTCTTTCCATAAGGGATATACAGAAACTGTACTAACATTACTAATGTCAAAGTGCATTACAGGTTTCTCACGCATTCATAAGCCTGCACAATAACCCTTCATGGGGATTTTTCTGCCTATTCTCAAGCTCTCACAGATCGCCATACAGCAATTTGGACTTAGCCCAAATAAGAGGTGTGTAGGAGAAAGTTAAAAGGTTCTTTACACAGTAATGTCTTTGTATTTTCCTGTTTTCCAGCATATAACACTTAATGCTACTGTTCCTGCTTTGTACAATATTTTCTTTCGAAAACTGCAATTGCTCCATACATGTATTTTTAGCACACACACACCCAAAGATACCCATAAAATTTGCTGAGATTCTCAACTGCTAAGAAGCAACAGAGGTGCCTCTGTCACTGAAGAAGAAAGTTTTTTATTTTAAATAATCCCAGGTCTTAAATTTTGGTCAGACTCAGAATGTGAGTGATGGCATACATGAATATTTCCAGGTTTTGTCCATCACTAGTGCTTGGAAACAGAAGCCGACAATGAAAGTACCTTCTCAACACAAATTATTGCACCACTGTTCTTCACTCGAACAAGAAGAAAAAGACGCTGAGATCAAAAGAATAAAATAAAAGGTTAAAAGGAAATCAAACTTGAAAGAAGGAAAGAGAACAGTTAATTGGAGGGTCTGATTCAGATGTGTTCTTGCAGTGCTTGTTCCTAATTTACTATCTGCTCCTCATCTCTGCCCAGCAGTCTAACAAGAATTCCATTGCCTCCTCATTTCCCCCCCGGCTGTGCCCCCCAGCTCAGACTTGCACTCCAGTGTTACAGAATTCCCCCCGGCTTTTTTCTCCTATATTGAGCTTTGGGACCTTTATACATTCACCATCATCCTTGTAATTCTAGGGCACCAGACTTGGATGTCAGCACTGATGGCCTAAGGATTAGAATATTGTATAAGGCAGGTTTTTGACTTCAGCTCTGTGAACTCAGTACTAACACTAGGGAGACACTTACAAAGGCATAAACAAAGAAGACAAATCTACACAAAGAAAGTGTGAAATGGAGCGGGCGGAAGGAGAGTGGAAAGAACAAATCAAGGTATTTTAGACTAAGAAAAGTGCCAGCTACCTTAAAGGTCTCTAAAGAAATGAGAAAATACGAACGGTAAGATTTCAGCCTGCGTGTAACTTTTTAATGTACAAAATTTTAGAATACCAGGAGATAAAGCTGTGTTTATAAGGAGAACTGTAATGCAGAGATTTGTTTCACACAGACTAAATTAAAATTCATATTATCACTTTGCTGAATTACTCAGAATCAGCATAATTTGCTTTTACCAGTTTCAAGCTTTATAGATGCTGTATATCTACCTACAAGACTTCCCAGAGTGTTTGCTTTGAAAGACAGCATTGCTGTTTTTTCCAGATGCCTCCTTTCCTTAAATAAACAAATCAACAGGGGATGCATTCCCATTTATCCCATATCCTTCTATTTCTGCATGTTTCCAGTTGACTGCTAAGCTTCTCAATTCAGAGACTGGTATGCAATTAAAGCAATACATTCTAAACAACACAGAATATACTGACAGAAGGAATAAAAGATTAGATTGCTGATGCTGATTTAACTTATTCTTCAATTCCTTCTTCCCTCTTTTTACTGCTATCCTGTCCAGAAAGGTGTGGCGATAATCTCCTTGACTGCCCTTGATGTCAAAGGTGCTTTATGACTCACAAAGAAGAATATGCTGGCTGCAAGTGATGTGAATAAGTAGCGGTTTGACCTTCCTGATATCAGGTGGACTACATGAAGACAGAGTAAGCTGCATGAAACATGGTAAAAATAGATTAGAAACGTTATAAAATCTGGGATAGTGCATTATTTGTCATAATTCAGGTTTCTCCCTGGGGGCCATTAGCAGTCTAACACAATCCAAGAATGTCACCTTTCCTAACTGGGTTAGACAGTACAGAATTGCAAAAAAAAAGTGCATAGCGGATGAAGTGTTATGCACAAAGGTTGTTAAAAGCATAGTGAATTAATTAAATGGCAACATAAATAAATGTGATTTCCAATTCTTTCGCAGCCTTTACCCTACACTCAACTTTAAAACACCTAGCAAAAGGCAAAATACCCACTTCAGTCATGCCTGCTGCTGATCATTAATTGCTTCAGAAAAAGACAATATTTTATCCATCCTCTTTGGAGTTTGAGTATGAATGGTGAAGCAAAAGAGAGTGAAACTGAGTGAAACATGAAAAGCTTGATTTGTTAGGACCCCTGCTGTCTGAAAAGAGATCAAAGCTCAGGAGGAGGCTGTAAAACAGCCGAATGCACTGCACAGAAACATGGCCTGTGGCAGCTGCTCTGGGCACGCTCTCACAACACAGGTGTACCTCCAAGTCTGCTCTGCCAGCTGAATCATGGGAGCAGGTTACCTCTTCTCCTTCTTCATTATTTCAACTGCAGTCACTGAGGAGATGTGGGCTCCATCCATCACAATGCACAAATTCACAGTGCGCAGATTCAGCACAGGCCTAATTAAAGCTTTTCCTTTCATTTGTGGAGATAATTAGACTTTCATCTCACCAGGAAGCTTCAGAAAGATCTATTTCTTTCTTCAATAAAAGCTACATCAAACAACAGCAGATTTTAATCGCCTTTTCTTTGGGGCATGAGTCAATAATGAAAGATGTCATGGGTAACAAAAATTGTGTGCAGGGGGAAAAAAGGAGGGAAAAGAGCCCAAGCTATGTTCTTTAATTAACATCATGTTTGCAAACACCATTAATTTCTCTCATTAAAATGATTTTTATCTACAACTGATTGTTGATAAAACAATCGATTTGAACATCTCATCTGTTTCACCGCTATCCAGGAATCCATCTGCTGTGCTGTAAAGCAGGAATCATGCAGACTGTTAAGCAACATGTGAGAACAATAAAAAATGCATATGTGTGTGTCAGGGATTTGTGAGACTCACTGCAGGGCAAGGGCCACCTTTTCTCAGAACATGTATAAAATATGAATTGGTAGCAGGCCAAAGGACAAAATGTCACAAAGATCAGAAGTGCATAAATAACAAATGAATTAATATGTGCAGGAAGAAAGGGTTCCATCTGTGTTAGGAAGCTTTGGTAAATAAGATCATAAAAATAAGAAGGTTTCAGACATATTTAACACCACATCACGAGATGCTCTGATGTAATATTAGATGACAAACATGCCAAGCTGACTTTACTGCCTTTGCCTTTTTTTGCTAGCAGTAGCAGCATCAGAGCACAAGCTTCCTTTCCTATTACCTTTCTCACTGGGGCAAGGGGAGAGTATTTTTGGCTCCAGGCCCACTGCAATTTATTTATTTATTTAAAAATTTGACAGAGTGTTTTTGTACGGGTTACCCAGCGCCTAGGCTCACAGGGGGCATAGCTGATGTCTGTGAGAATTGAAGTCTAGAAGTCTAGGGGGTGAATAAACCACTCTTCGACCCTACAGTTCAAAGCCACCCCAAAGAACTGTTAGGCTTATATTGTTACGACATTTAGTGAAGAGCAAGAGAGGGAGACAGCTTGTATAAGTACCTTTTCAATGATGATACTTGCTTTGCAGCATGCAGGAAATTATTTTTAATATTAGAATCAACACTGGCAATAAGGATGCCCTCTGGCAGTAGTATGGGGCCTCGTGTCAGTCTGCTTAATACCTTCCTGGACAGAATAATGTGCTATGATTCATCAGAATCTGACCTGAATTTCCTCTAATGGCAAAATATCGTCAAACTGAAAGACTAAAGGATTAAATTTGCATTACTGAGCACTCTGCTGCTGTTGTGACCTGCCTGGGAAACTGAGGAAATGAAAAGATTTAATGGGAACTTCTTTATTTCCTTTTTTTTTATCATCTTCAAACATTTTTAAATCTTACAATGTTGGGGTTTGATTCGTAGCATCTTTATGCTGTTAGTTCTGGCATATGGCAGTTGTTTGGGAAAGCAAAGTTTGTAGGAGCTTGACAGACATTTTTTCTTGATGCATTGAGTCAGTAAGATCCCTGGTGAGTATCCAGATTCTAGCAGAGCTGCACATGTCTGCTCTTGTGACTCTAAGAGATGGAAGTTTTTCTTGTTTGGGTTCCTCTTTCTCTAGTGCACTCAGTCACTTAAAAACGAAAACTGCAAGCTGCTTCTTTGTATTCTACTTTCTTCATCAGAAGACTTTATGGTAATCTGTTCCCTAGCCCCAATAACTAAGGACTAGGTTTATTTTAAACTAAGACAAAAACATATCAGCATTGCACTAAGTTTATCCATTTTGCTAGGAACTAGTAGTTCAACATGCTGAAAAATTTCACACAGCTCAGGCTAGAAGATTTAACAGAGGGTTTTCCCATTTCTTCTTGAAACTCTTCAAAAATATATTTTGAACATGGTTATGTTTCAGATACTTTGATCACCATTTCTCAGTGGCCTGGGACAAGATTTTCTTCCATTTATATATTTTTTTACCATTTGCCTCAGCTGAAGTCTTATCTATTCGAAGTTAAGGAGCAGCGAGAGGCAGACTCCAAACAGTAAACCCTGATTGCAGATTTTACTAAGAAAATGAAAATTGTTGATGTATGGAAAAAAATCCAAACCCAAACCACTTTTTTTTTTTTTTTTAGAGGTGATACTCTTAGCTGCAAGGGAAGAGAAGCTTTATTTTTCCTATTACTTTTTCTTTCTCTTTAATGAGCGTGTTGCGTGCAGAAGCAATAATGACTCATGACCAGAACTCCGAAAGACTCTACAGCACTGTAGACCTCCCTCTGCCAAAAGGCACTCACAACAAAAATTTTGCCTAAAATTAGTGACTGCGGAGCACTTCTGAGCTCCCTGATTAGGATGTACACATACTTCTTATTCAGTATATTTTATTATTGGAAACCATCACCCTACTAATCCCCAGGAAAGTTGGATTATGCCATATAAATATATTGCTTATACTTGTATAGAAAGGATGCAGTGGATCTTCAAAAGAGAAAACCCCCATGAATAGGTGAACCCAAGCTGAGATCTTTGCTAACTATCTAGCTCATACTGCTGAGCTACAATTGCTAATATCAGAGGAAACTCCTTACCAGATACTAGGTTTGTTCATTACTTATACTCCAGATATTTTACTTGGTAGGTTCTTCTTTTGTGAAAGATGACAGGGAGCCTGAGGTAGCTGACCTGCCAGCTAAGAAGGAACAGAAGACAAATAGAAAAGACTGGGTTAAATTTTAAGGGCAATTTTTAAGGATTGACTGAACTCCCCCACTGCTATCAGCTGCAGAGGAAGAGATAGTTGCCACTGCTTCTAATATTCTCAGCAACTATAGAGTAATATTTAGTTTCCAAAGAGCCTGTCACCTTGTCAGTGGTACAGGGATGGTGTGGGCACAGAGCTGTTGCTAATGAACAGTGAGGCTGGAGGCAGATGGTATCAAAATGTTAAAAAAAGTATCATGAAATGATAGAATGGGTGAAAAACTCATTTCCCCACACCTTCCCATCAAAACATTATTTTGCATCTCTGTGCCAAGGGGAAACCCATGAAATACCATACCGATAGGCCTTAAACTGGACTTTCAGATCCTCTAACAAGAGGAAGGAGCTTTCCTAAGTGAAGTGAAATCCATCAGTCAACTACAACAAAATTAGGTTGTAGGCACTATGAACAGATCTGTAATTCATCAAGAAAACTCTCATAGCAGACACTATATTTAATAATAAGATTAATAAAGACTTTTACTATCTTCACTCAACTTCTATGGGAGAACTGTTGACGATGTCTTTTGAATGGAGAACCCTGGAGCAGTGTCAGAGATGTTAAAAAAGATGAGCTTTCAATGAAGTCCTATAATGATCAAGTCACACAAACCAAAGTCTCCCCTCAAGTTCTCAGAAGCAATTTTGAATGCCTAGGTTAACTGAAATGGCAACTACCAAATGTCAGTATTTTTCATTTAGCTGTTCTATAATGGCAGTTTTGAGGGAATGTTTTTAGGACTGTTTCATACCTCATAGCTGATCCATTTCTAATAAGAATGGTTTAAGTACAGTCTTCTGTTAACTCCATGTGTTGGCTGTTTCATTTGTAAGTCTAATAAAACTGGTGTCTACCACAGCCTACAAACCTTGCCTAATGTACGTCTTTCCATAACAACATAGTGCAAGCAGTGCTGCTAAGGTAGAGAGAGGTAAGAACAGGTTTCCTTGAGCTGGGCAAGGGAACAGGAGATCTGCCTCATAGAGGAAACAACATCTCTACCTGTGGCTAGGCTGGGATGCGGGCAGCCCTGCTGGCATTAGCGCTGACATTAGTGTAGCTTCTGAGGGGGCTTGTGAGTATCAGCGAGAGGCCACAAGGCTGCGGATGGGGCACCGCTCCTGTCTGGCCTGGGACGTCCCATCCCATTCCTTGATTTGTGCAGTGAAGGAGCTCCAACACCTCTTGCTTCTTACTCTTCCTATATGTGACTGTGGTTATGCCTTCATTAAAGGTATATAGCTGTGTTAATAAAATTTAAAGTAAAATTAGAGTTTGTGTATAAATTTGCATTCTTGCCATTTATATGGACATACGTGCATGCAGGAAAACATGGGAAGTGAAATGTGGTTTTGGCTATTGTCTTTTTCTGGGATGAACTTGAACAGGTAACAAGCTCTATTCATTAAGTCAAACACAAACATAAATACGTAGGAACACAGAATGTATCATCTGGTGCGGAATAGGGAATTTGTGAATGTATATTTGATTTCAGCAAGTGCAAAATGTAGTTGTGTATTTTCCTTTGATATTTACCAATGTAAATATTTACCTTTGATATTTACCAATGTTATCTGACATATGGAATAGAAACCACAACAGTGTATACATTATAAATATCACATATGTAAAAAGTTTTGATTAATGATGTGGCTTCACTTTCCTGCACCCACATATACAGTCTCAGAACACGGAGTTCAAACTCTGCATGAGTATTGACACATGTGCAGGTGTGTATATTCTGATACATCATCAGAAACTGGGAGTATCTGCTCACCGTTTTGTTAGAAGCATGTATAACATGCTAGGAATGTTTCTGAGTCGAACCAGTGTGTTTAACAGGTGGAACATTTCTAGAATTAGACAGAGCTTCAGGATAACAATATTTTCCCTAATTTCAAACTCAAAATACTCTTAAGTGGTTTTCTATCTGTTCTTTGAGTATGTAAGTGTCATGGCAAGCTTGACGTGAAGAGAATGTTTAATGGTGAAATTCAAAACATGTGATTGATGGGCCATTACTCCAGTTAAGACATAACTAGAATATTTCAGTGTTTCTAGAATCACAGAACTGTTAAGGTTGGAAAAGACATTTAAGATTAAGTCCAACCAATAGCCTAGCACTGGCAAGTCCACCACTAAACCATGTCCCTAGGTGACATATCTACAGGTCTTTTAAATACCTCCAGGGATGGTGACTTCCCTGGGCAGCCCGTTCCACAGCTTGGCAACCCTTTCGTTGAAGATACATTTCCTAATATCCAATCTAAACCTGTCCTAGTGGAACTTGAAGCCACCTCCTCTCGTTCTATCACTTGTTACTTGG
The DNA here is from genome assembly GCF_000703405.1 of Apaloderma vittatum. Classification (NCBI taxonomy): domain Eukaryota; kingdom Metazoa; phylum Chordata; class Aves; order Trogoniformes; family Trogonidae; genus Apaloderma; species Apaloderma vittatum. The sequence goes on along the minus strand of NW_009735608.1, from coordinate 138,287 downwards.
GAGAAGAGACTGACCCCCACCTCACAACAACCTCCTTTCTGGTCGTTGCAGAGAGTGATTAGGTCTCCCCTTAGCCTCCTCTTCTCCAAACAATATGTGTATATATACACCGAACTTGCATCTCATCTTATACAACTGTGGTAGAAAGAAACGCAATACTTAGATAAACAGTAAATTTGATTAATGACTCACATTATAAACATCCTTCATGTATCGCTTATTAGCAGTTTAATGAATTATGACAAATTTGCATGAAAACTACCATAACACTGACTACAGTTTTGTTTACATCACTTGTAGCACAGACTAGCTTGTTTAAAAATGTACAAATGAAGTGGAATGTGTCATTCTAATTTTTAAAGCTGAATTATTGTCTGATTAAATTGTATTTGTATGACAGTATCCAAAAAAGGTTTTAGACATCTGTACAAGGGTCATGTCCAATAATATGATTTTTCATGTATTCAGTTCCTAAGTAGGTCTGACTTGAATTAACTTTCTGTTGGCTTAAAAAGCAAACAAAGAAACAAAAAAATCCCTAAAACATAACTGAGGTTACATTACCTTGGTTTTAGATTTCCCCCCTTCCCCATAAGATTGTCTATATAATTAAATTTGTATCTCTAAGAAAAAGAGATGTGTCAGGTATGCAGAACATTTGCCTATACAACTATTTTGCAAATTCTGTCCAGATTCAAATTCTATAGAATTTAGTTTAATTGCAGGAATGATGATTTAAAACTTTAAAATAGGCAAGGTTTGTAATGAAGGACAATATCTTAAATTGGAAGAAAGGATCAAAGTTGAAACAAGACAAAATTTTGGTCAAATGCTCATATTCAGAACTTCTGGATGTAACAAAGTTTTGCTTTCTGCCTCTGCGTGTCTCTCTTTCCAAATATTGCCTTACATTACTGAACATTTAATTTCAATGGATCTCCACATGGCTCCCAGAGCCTACTTTCTTGCAACAGCAAGGGCATAATGACAAAGGCAAAGGCATAATGACAATAAAATCAGTTCATCTGCATTAATAGTTCATGTATGTATGTGTATATGTGTTTTTACCAAAAGCACAATACTTGGGAATAAAACCATGCAATTTATTATTTCATAATATGTGGGAAAAAAAAGGTTTCCCTTTTTCACCACCCACATTGAGCTCTGTTTCTCTCATTGCAGGGCATGTAAAAATATTGGTGAATAAACTGGCCTGCACTTTCTGAGCGCTAAATGAAAGTACAAATTTCTAACAATGGTAGCCTCCTAAAGTTAACACATCTGAATACCATACAGTCGAGGGTTAGGTCTGGGCTGGCTACTGAACGTTGTCAGATGCTTATCTGAGAAGTAAAAATCACTGAACAGAATTGGTTCTGTTTAGCTCAAACAAGGACATATACCAAAAAAAAGCAAAACAAAAAAAAAAGACAAAAAAAAAAGGAAAGGAAAATGAAAACTGCAGACCTGCAGAGACAATTTTTTAAACACTAGGCAGCACAATGAATGCACTGAATAAAATATGATGTAGACTAGCAAGCAGAAGTCACTGGCGTATTTCCCAGATAGGTATATACAAAAAAAAAAAAAAAAAGAGTTTAATTCTTTAATCAAGTGTATCTTTGAATGTGGACCTGGAATATACAAATTTAACACTGCTTTAAGAACACTAATCAAATATAGAAGAAATGGTGTAAGCCTGGTTTAAAGCTAAAATGATGTTCCTGACTGAAAACTGGAAATGAAGATGATCTTTACTATCCAAGTGTCAATGAAATCTAAGTGCCCACCAGATTGCTGGCCCACCCATAGATTATTAATGCACAATTAATCTACTAGGGCAACTGCAGAGTGTCATTTAGCTTCAGAACCCATAAGTATAAAACAGCAACACACTGTGAAATTAATGGTAACACTTAAAGGTCCCATTGTTATTAATTCATTTGACATTCACTGTAATCACACTGGTCTTTAATGAATTCATTTGGCATGTGAATATTGCATGTACTTTCAAATGCACTCCAGTGCAAATCAGTGTTAATTGATGTCCTGAATTGAAATAGTTTTTTTTCTTTCTCTCACTTATTTTTAGCCTACCACACTTTTTGTTAAGATTCTCTTCCCCAGAACAATTTTTACATGGCATATTCAAGCAAAAGCTCTTATAATAATTAATATCACTATGGATGTCAACATAACATAAAAAAATTACTAAGGGATCATTTGGTACTGAAGTTCTACAGTAACCTGTTCTGAGGCAATAAACCTTGAACACCATAGAATTTCAGTCATCTCCTAGTGCCACTTATCCTAGGAATATTTTCACCCTACTCTTCTCCACAAACTGTCTGTGAACATCTTTGGCTTATATCAAAAGGAGTGTGGCCATTGGTTGTCATCTTACCCAGTTCAGTTTTTTAGGAAGAACTGCCTGTACCTATCCTTGCTTTTCCTGCACTCAGCGGCTACAGTTGTGCATACAGAAAATGTCTGTATTTGGGCCAGTGCAAATTGTCTCCATTTATATATAAGCACTGCTCTCAAGAACTGTGGGGTGCTGTCACATGTAAGCACTTAATCTGAAAAAATTTAATACATGGGTGGTGTAACAATCTCAACTCGGAAGCTAGTCCTAGCTAAAATATTCAAAACTGGAAAATCATTCATGTCAATAAAATAATATTATTGTTATAATTTATAAACTACCTGACTTATTTCCTTAGCTACCTAGAAACAATCTTCAGATATCCTTGTTTCCTAGGAAATTAAGGAAGTCTCAGCCAAATAATTTCCTAAGATGAACTTTAAGCACTTCTTACAGTCTGTACGTAGTATATACCAGGATCTTTCTAGTCAGCTCTTTGAATTAGAGGAATATAGGACTGTGGTGTCTGGCATCAAACTTACAGGGAATCTGATAACCATTCTTAAAAGTAGCACACTAAACAGCAAAAATGCGCATTTAGAATGCCCCAGATGTAATCACTCTCAAAGGTAACATCAACAGCAACATATAAATAGTATTTTTGTATTACAGTACAGGCAAGCTACATTAAACAACATAGAACAGGCATGTACTTACTGACAAATGCCTGAAAAATTTGGCTGCCACTGCTTTTTGGTTGTCTCAGAGCATTTGCATTGATTTTCAAGAGATACAAGATTTAACTTTTCTCCAATTCCAAACCTTCTTGTGTCTGAAGAATCAAAATCAAGGTACTCCAAATTAGTCAGTTTTGAGAACTGTGACATAAGAAACCACTTCAACTTGGGCTGATCAATAATTAAACAGTGAAGAGATCCCACCAATTTAATTTGTTATCTCAATATCACTGTCTGCTGAGCAATGTACTTAAAATGCACTTCTTATATTTTCAACTAATATTTCTAATAATGATTTTCTATTTTTTTTTTGTATTTTAGGTGAAGGTTAAAGAACATTATCTAAATGTATACAACACAATACACCATTTTGTTGGCAGCAAATAACTCATAGATTGCAGAATATCATAAAACCCTGAAATAATCTTGTAATTATTTCAGCGAAATAGTGTCTACTAGACTCTCACTGCTGACATGCAAGACTTTTCTGAGATTTGATTGCCAAGGAAGGCCCAATGTATAAAACTATTTTAAGAATGGAGATAGACACATCAATCAGAACCACAAATCAAGAGTCTCTGGCCATGCACTACTGATGAAAATTAATAAGTATATGCCTTCCTTCACTTTCTTTAACACATTCATTATGATGAACCTACTGTAAATGGAAATGTATGATTACTGGATCTTCATCACTTGCCATTAATATCCTGGAGGTAAAGAACATGTCTTGAGGTCTAACTATACATTATTCTACTTGGCATTACCTTATTTGAACAAAGATCGAGCTCTGGTCTTCTTTGATTCAAAACTTTAAGTCATCGTTTTCCTAACAACTTCTGAGGAAAGAACATTTTCCCCAGCTAGCACTTTCCCATTGCTAAAGATCCTTCTCAAGTATCCACAAAGTGAACAGCATTGTTTCACATCATCATTAAGCAGCAATACACATAATTAGGTTTCCCAGGCAGCTACCATTCTCTGAAGTAGGCAACTGAAATCTTAAGGGGTGTGCCAGTGAATTTTTGTCATTGACTCCTTGAGAATTGCACAAATTCGGACATGCAACTAGTCTCTGGAAATTTTAACTTCCATAAGCTCACTAGAGACTTGCTAAGAATTTAAGAGATGAATCTGAAGATTGTATAGACCAAGAATGTTGTATCCCAGCACTGTAAGAGCTGGACAGGACCTTCTGTATGGTTGGTTGCTTTTCTAACTAGTTAGGGTTGTTCTAGGACCAGGCAGGAAGAAGAAAAAAATACCTCATTAGTTCTTGGAGAGGGAGGAAAGAGCTAAGGCAACAGTCTGGTGTATAGAGGAATCAGAAGGGCTCATTATCTGCATAAACCACGTTGTGCCAGGTGGGCCGAATCGAGGACTAAAATCCCTAATCCTGCAAGTGTTTTCCCACTGCTTCCCAGCTAAGCTCCTGCACTGCCAGAACACAGGCTAGGCGTAGGTCTGTTTGCTGTGTCCTCATCATTACTATAAATCCACATTGCCTTTGTAGCAGTGCCCTTTCTTGTCTGTCTGGAACTGGCTTTGCGATCTCACTGCCAGGGTAGATGGGACATCCTAGTAACAGTGTGCAGATGGCTTGGGCTCGCCTACGTTGCAAACAGATGACGAATGTTGGTGCAGGCGTAAACTTGGTGTGCTAATGAGTTTGCTTAAAGTTCTTGCCTGAGTGACAGGATAATATTTCTACAATATAGATGTGAAAAGGGTTTGGGATGGAGCAGAATCATGCTCCAGGCATAATATATGCTACAGATGCACATGTTCAACACACAGATTTACAGCACTCTGAAAAATGAGTAAGATCTGTGTAATAAATAAAGTTGTGATTTATAGGTCTTTTGATTCATTTTGTGAAAAAGATGGGTAAACAATGCTTACTGAAAGGATTTCTACAAAAGTTTCCACTCTTTCTTATTAACTGAAAGAATGTACAAGAGAAAATATCCTGACTTTTCAGAATCTAGAGTGATTGAAGTATTAGTTTCTTAAAACATGAAATCTACAAAATATAAAACCTCACAGATATTGACACTTATTCCCATCAAGAAATCAAGCAAATGCGATAAAAATATTGAAGCAATGCAGCACAGTTCTATTCTTGGCCATTCTCCAAACTGAAATGGAAAGATTTTTACAGATTAATGAGATTATAAAATGAATTTAGCAAGCTTATTGTTATCTGAATATTTATCAGAAATGTATGAGGTGTTATAAGCCTTGCATACCTCTGGGAGTACACAAAGTATCCTACATGAAAAAGATATTGGCCTTGGTATCTTTGGAGAAAGGTGGATGAAGCAATTGGATTCTTCAATGGCAGAAATTTCCCTGGCTCAGCCAAGCATAGACAATATATTTCAAGTATGAGTATGGTCACGAAATTGCAAAACTTTTTATATAATTACAAATTACTATATATTTGCACTGTGTTAACATCCAGCTATATCACTTTATGGGTATTCTACTTTTCTGTAGTTAGTTGCTGGTCCTGAGACAAAGAGTTAAATATCCAGATCTGAATACAAAAAAACAGGAAGGACAAATGGCAAGAAGAAGCAAGGAGAAATATCCTCATTTAACAGATGAAAGACCAAGTCCCTATGAGATAAAAATGACTTGCTTAGATTTACATTGTATGTCTGTGGCAATACTTCAGTATTTAAAAGTTTTCAAACAGAAACAGCGACAGAGCATATAACTAGTATAAACAGTAAAAAAGCCCCACAGATTTTATATAATTAAGTACAGCATACAGTGCTGTCAAGGTTTCTTCCCAATGGAGACCAAATGAAGGGTTCCAGATTTCTTTGCAGATTCATGTAAATTTGAACAGTGCAGCATCTTGGCAGTACAAACAACTACTAGATGCAATTAGAACACAAATGGAGAGGGATCATTTCCAAAGTAATGATGAAAATAGTCTATTCCCTCATAAAAAATGAGTTTCCATGAAGACAGAATTTCAATATTGTCAAGCAGTTCAATTTTCACAAAACAGTTGACATCAATCTACAATATACAGGCTCTCTCAGTTATTCACACTGAGTCATCCAGCACCTGTCTTGCTGTTGCTCTCTCCTTTACTGTAATACTATACTGATTACAAGCAACTCATTCTCCTCCTTCTCCCTATTCCTTGCCAAAAACCTCAGCGCACTTCACAGTCCCTCTTCTCAAATAACCAAAGAAGGCACCGAGTGCTTTGCCAGAAAACCAGGAAAGTGGACAAACAACACGTATAAGCAAATTAGAAGTTTTTTCTCTTGCACACAGGTAATCCTATTCCGTTTACAATGAAAGGACAGCCAGCTAGTCAGGGTGCAGAAGGCAATGGGATTTCTACACTTAATTAGCATGCATAAGCATCTTCCCTGGCTGGCCAGGCAGTGACATTCAACTTGTGGACAGAACCACCTATAGCTGCACATACTGTTTTCTGTGAACATGTGGCCAGGAGCTCTACATAGCGTGGATGGTCAGCCAGGCAGGCAGGGGACCCTGCCACCTCCTTGGCCTTTAGAGAACTAGAGAACCTCAGCTGCTATTAGAGAAACTGCTTTTCAGACTGGAGCTGACCTCGGGTCTGAATAGTTTTTCTTACGGAAACAAATGTGCGAGGTGTAAATCAGATGACATTAGGACTTGGAAATGTTCTTTAATTTAGTGACCTACTTGTTCAGCTCTGCAAAATACAGTTCTTTTTCAATAGCTGAAGTGGTTATATTGGCCTTTTAATAAAGTAATAATTTCACAAAAAATCACACTAAGATGTTAGACCTGTTACTGATTCCTTAAAATGATTTTGGCTGGATGCTACTCCTTTCTCTTTATAACCCCTGCAGGAAGAATATTTCCATGTTTAGATATTACCCCATGCTGTTTTAAATAATTTGCAAATAGGAGGATTTCACTACTGAACAGAGGACTAGTAACTATTCTAACTTTTAGCTTAAACTAGACTTTAGAAATTCAAGCGAGACAAATATTTTCCATGATTACTGAGGAGATCCTGTTGTTTTCATAATGTTAACCAGCCTCTCAGGCAAAACAAGTGAGATAAGCACGTAAACTATTGGTAGAGTTTGTAAAAATTAAAACATGTTATTTCCACTCCCACCTCCCTGTATTATGCTAATAAGAAGGTATGATACAATGGAAGAAAAGTTAATGAGAGAACAAGAAAAAAAAACACTTTCGCATGAAGCATGGATGTTTAACATAAAGACAGTGGATAACAATAAATTACTAAGTGTTTTTACACTATATTCATTAAAAGTATATCTGGAGTTTATTCTAGTACTGTCTTGGGAGGAATGATTTCAGCAATGTTTTATTGTAAAAATAAGTTCTTAAGATTTCATTGTGTGAACCCAAATTCTTCATTAAATTTTAAATACTACAATGTCTTTTCAGCCATCATGCCACCGTAAGAGCAAAAGTACTGGAAATGTATGGGAATCTATAAATATACATACATATGTATGTATATAAATATGGTGAGAATTTATAGAAAATGCAAAAGATTCTTAAAAGCAGCTGCATATTATCATAAACTGTATAGTGAACTGCTCTGAAGTATTTCTACCTATATAGCTATTATGTGAACCAAACTTTCAAGTGTGATGATTCTGCCTTGGGCAGAAGTGGCACAAATTTAAATATGGAGGGTAAAGCACTCTTACCATTTGGTCACATTTATTTCTGGTGACACTGAAGTAGAAATTCTATGATCTCGTGGAAAGCTTTACACTATTTAACTTAATTTAAGGTTAGAAAAGCATCTATGGTGTTTTAATATAGAGAAACTACTACACTCTCCTTGTCTTTGACTTGCCACATGCAAATACAAGTGTAAAATCCTTGTACTAGAAAAGAAAGGAATGAACTAACTACAGATGAAAACTATCACAAGCCAAGAATTATATACTCATGTTCCCATAACCTATCATATCACATTTGCTTTCATCCTCCTATCACACTGATGTGTACTTTTGTGGGAAAGACTGGCAGTAGCAGAAGGGCATGTTAGTTTTATTATAATGTGTGTAACTGTAATGATATTTCATGACAACAAAATGATACATAGGAAAAAATCCTTTCCAGTCACAGAGCATTGTGCTTTAGAATGTCAACAATATTATGACATCAAGGGCAACTCACTTCACAGAGAGGAATAAGATTCTAGGCCACAAGAAATAAAATTCCCCAAACTTTGTGTACTAAGCTGGTGTATTTTTGAAGGCTAGAACATGAAAGTTACTGCAGACTACCTCATTAGAAAATTGAAAAATGGCAGAACACACAAAAATATTTTTTGGGGGGGAAAAAACAAAACAAAACCAAACCCAATCTGCCTGCTTTTATTCCATGAAGAATTTTTAAAAAGGTTGGGTCAAATTTGTTAAAATTTAGACCAAATCCAAGCTGAAGTTAACAGCACTGGCATCTCAGGTCCCCTGTGTTGTAACACAACAGCATCTGAAAGAGTTATTCTTTTCCTTATTCTTTCCACAGTGTTCTGTTCTTACAAGATCTAGTGTTTGTACAGAACTGGATAATACTGAGGAAATTCTCCTGGTAAACCAATACTATAGGACTAGCACAAATCACACTGCCTCACCTGTCAGACAGCTACGGCTTTGGTGGCTGCTCATACCTAGCCTGATATTTTACAGTAGGTTTGCTTATTTATTTCCATTATTTGATTATTTTCAATTTTATATGGAAGAGCTGCATGCACTCAGTGACAAAAAGTCAAGCCAGTAGCTCGGGCACTCATTTGCAGCCAGTCTACATTCACTCAGCAGCGTGAACAAAAGCAACAGGTGAAGGTCAAGAGCAACTGACACCAGCAAGCTCTGGAGTCAGAGTATTCAACTGGAATGAGTAGATATCTATTCAGATGCCTTCTGAGCTGGAAAAGAAGGAAATTGAGCCACTTTTCCAAAATGTGAGTGAGCAAACTGATGATCAGACCACAGAGGAAAAAAAAGAAACCAGACTGTCTCCCTGTGCCTTCTTGTTTTGTTTTTTTTTTTTTAATTGTGCAGTACATGTTCAAAAGTATACCAAAAGAAACAGGGCTACTTTGTTTTAGGAAGAATAAATTGTTTTGCTAGTTTCTGAGAAATTTTTAATTTCTACTAAAAAGTACTTGCGTTTCAGTATAGATTGGTTTTATATGAAAAAAATATGCAGTCCTAAGCCCTAAAAGCAAGATAACACAATCCTTAAATGTCAACTAATAAAATCTTTCCCTTCCTTTCAACTTGTATTGGGCAGCAATTAATCTTTCAAAATCACAGAGCATGTTATCAAAGCATGAATTGTGGAAAGTCATGGAGAGTCATGGCATTAATCTGGCTTTCTCTGAGGTGGGAAATCATCAACATTTCTTATGCTGGTTCAAATGACCTTTTTTTTTTGTCTGCATATATATAGACAAAATTTCATCACAGAATGAGCATATAACTTGAAATATACCGACAAGTTGAGAAGCATATATTTAATTTTTACTTAGTGTCTCTATTTATGCACTTGAAAGTATTTACTGTGTACTGTCACAAAGGCAGCTGCCTTCTGCATTTCAGTAAACCTGGAGACTGAAGAAACAAAAAATACCTTTTAACAACCTCTTCATTCTCTTCTTCTGAAAGCCACGCTATCACTTTGGCCATCTATCAAATTTTCAGCACCTTGAGGTTAACGAAAGTTATCTTTAGCTTCCAGTGTTTCCTAACAGTGGCATATTCCAGAAGTTAGGGATCAGTAGGTCACAGAAAATTCACCTGATAAGTCCATGGAGATGCTGGTAACGTGGCTTCTAAGTTGGTAGTTTTTTGCAGAAAAAAAAGAAAAGGTTGAATGTGTCAAGCCTGCTTCTGCAAACCAGTAGGCATTATCCATGATATTATAAAATACATTCATTACGTTTTAACTTACTAAAGGGTAAAACAATGATAGAGTAACAAATACAGCAAGTTTCCACGCTGAAATTGTACTTATAATACTAATGAAGCTGCTTTTGCTGAGAAGCTAGTAACCACTGGCAAAAGTAGTGTAGGTGGAGGGTGGTTCTAGGACTCTTGAAATGCCTTCTGCCTAAGCCTCCCACTTATAGGAAAAATATATCACAGATGTCTACTGTTGGGAAATCGGCTGAGATAGAGTATGTTTAAAGATGGAACTGTTAACTTTTCAGATGTTAGTCTCTACATACATAATTCTCCAAGTTTCACTACATTTGGGCTTTTCCAGTGCTGCTTCATCTCTATTTTATTTTGCAGTTCAGTATACCTGATTACAGACACATTATCTCCTTTCCCTTCCTTACCTTTACTTCTTTGATATGTGGCACAGTACTTGAGGTGGGTTAAAATTCTTAAGGTGCTGTATTCCTTTTCTTTTCTTCGAAAAAACAAATAAATTACCTTTTCCTTGAAACAGCAAGATCTGTAACTCACCTGCTCATTACAGTCGTGATTTTGACCTGCCCAATAAAGTGCACATTGACTTCTAGCTTTGAGAAGTGTTTGTGACGGTGATGGGTGTCACTCTGTTGTAATGCTAATTCAAGCAGAAGCCATTTATCATTTCTGAATATAGAAAGTGTTTGGTGTGACACTGTGCAGACTTATGAATACAATGACAAAGATCAAGGGAAACAGTGTAGCTTAGCTGACCAAGACCAGGACCACAGCATCTACTTTCTATTCTTGCTTTACTCACTTACTACAGGAAAATAAATTATATTCATGTATGTTGATAGCTACTTGGTGATTCAAAGAATAAAGTAAGATTAGGTATTATTTTTACAAAAAACATTGAGGTAGGTCAGTATCTGCTCTCTTGTACCTGTGTTTTACTTCTACTTTCTTGACCAGCAGGCAAAAAAAAAGATAATAATAAAATCAACTTACTAGAACAGACAAAACCCACTTCAGTCAGCAGATTCCTCGGCTCCATGGCTTTTCTCTAAAGATTTCACATGGGAATATTACTATGGCCAGACTTAGGAACACGGTATGACGTGAAAAGCCATGACCAGGAAAACAGACTGGTTGGACATCAAAAAGCAAATTCTGTCACTTTTGAAAAAACAAAAGTATCTTTGAAATCAAGTAAAATAATTAAAAGTTTTAATAAAACACATGGAGTTTAGCTGAATTCTGTAATAAGTATGTTTTTCAGAAATATAATGAAACTGAATTTCATACCAGGCCTTCCTCAACACAATGGCAGCTCAGCAGAGATGTCATCCAAATAGAACTGTTGATAGGTTTTATCATGGAAAAGTGCAGTTCCTGAAAGAGAACAAAAATAGGGATCTTATATCTCTGATTACCAGGCTCACTATTTCTACTGTGTTAGACAAGTAACATGCTTCAGCTTGCTACAGACTGCCTGTGAAACTGAAAAAAAACCCTCTCTCTGTGTCTCAGTATCATATCTTTAGACTAACTCATGACTGTGCTGTAAATATTAAATTACTGCTATATTTTTCCTGCTTCACTTTATTATTTTAAAGCATTTTTGAGATTGTTGCTTTGGAAAAACTGTTTTACTTGATCATTTTCTTGTTATCAAGTGTCAGAAAAAAAGTGTAATTTTCTGTAGAGATAGGGCTCTCAGATTACCTTTGTACTCTCATGTTTTGTCCCAGAAAACATACAATTTTGCAGACTATCACAGTTCTTTTTCCAGACCTTCCACAATAGATGCCATAGCACTGCCAGTGACTCAACTAAATTCTAATGGTATTTCACTGCATGAAAACAGGAAGGGAAGGGAGGGAGTTTGGTCAGCTCCTGATCTTCAGCTACCTTCACCTTACATTATTTCTTTACCTACAACTCCCCTGTCCCCTGAACGCACAGTTCTCAGAGCATGTAGTATTGGCAGATGTATCTGCCCTCTTCCTCCAGGAACTGAGAAGAAGCGAGGTGAATGAACAAGCAGAATTACTGGATCAGTTTCTGAAGTGTGGAAATTCTCCAGTCTCCTAAGAAAAGGCCTTTAAGGGCCTTCTTAAAAAAAACCGCTGAGGAATGCCAAGATTATGGGACCTTGTTTAACTTTAATTTGGTCTCTGTCTATGTGCAGTATAGTGTAATAGTGCTTGGCTGAATGATCTCTCCTGCTTTCCCCAGAAAAGCAAGTGTGGGATGCTAATGTTGATGAATTCAGGTTGATTAGGCAAATATAACGTAGAATTGTAACTACTTTCATTAATTTCATTACATGAAATCCATGACAACCTCCTAGATGATCCTCTAGGGATATAATATTCATGGCTTACTAAAAATTTACATGTTAGGAATACACTACAAAATACCAGTGGTCAGAAGCATACACACGGGCAACAAGGCAAAAAGCTATCATGCCAGTGCTGCTTCAGAATGGTTTACTAATCAGCAAAAGATGGGTGAACTTACTATCAAGGGCTTTGAGATAAGTGTGTACTGACAGATTTAGAGAATAACAGAGTCAATTCCAGCTTGTGACTTGGTGTCCATGCTGTACCAAGCCTTGATAACACAAAGAGGGAGAAATAGGAAGCGAGAAATACTTGCTGTTAGAAGTAATTAATTCTTCCTAAACCTGCAAACTTATGGGTTTGATCTAGATTGATATATTTTATGGAACTAGAGAAATATATTATCTGCTTACTACATTCAAGAATTTTGTAAACAAAAATACAATTTTCTGTGTATAAAATCAATGTTCACACTTTTTTTCTGTCGCATCTGTTCCGTTATGAATACAAACACATTGCTTTTTAGATTTTTTCCCTTTCTTTCAGCTTCAAGTGGACACCTTCAATATGCAGTCACATGTATTAATTCACATTTTATCTCCTGGGGAAAGTTACTGCCAAGAAAATTAGTGATTTTTTCTTTTAACACTTTAAAATCAAGGTAGGTAGTAACTTCCAGGATACCTAGCATGTCTTTACCTGAATTCAGGCAGGATAGGCAACTGCTTTCATTATGGCCTTTTTCTGTTATTCTTTTCAAAGACTGAGAAATTAGTTATCTGTAGGGCTATATGCTGTTTTGAAAAATAGTTCTGATCCTTATATAGTAATGTAATTTAAATTAGTACCTAATTCTCTAAAGTCCACAATTTAGGACAGCGCAGAATCTACTGCAGCAACTAATTAAACACTTTACTGTAAGGTTAAGTTTTTCATTAAATCAATAGGCCCCTAGTGTCAGTTACAAAGCCCTAATTACTATGCTGTAAATTTAGATTGAATTTGAATTAAGGACTGATTTCAATCTAACCACAGCATGTAAATATTGTAAATTACCAGAATTACAGTTCAATAAAATTGAATGGATTTCACTTTAGATAAACTAAATGCAAATGAGCCTAAGAAAAAAAACCTGCAGAAATTTCCCAAACATCTGCGCAGGAGCCTTACATATAGCATAGTGCTTTGACAAAGAGCATGTCAGAACTTCAAAATGCTACCACCATTTACTCTCACGTTTTAAATATTTCATTATCTGTTCTGAAAATGAATAAATTTAATCTCTCCCAAGTGATCAGGTAAAATGATGGCTAATGTGCCCACTTACTGTGTTGCTTTAGTTTGATGACTGTATTGTTGTGCTAAAGCACAGTATGAAATCAGGTTATCAGGCTATAACTGGCAGGGATAAAAAAAAGCAGTGCTGGGAAACACAAAACAACCCGTTTCAAGGCATGAATCATGCACTTTGAAGATTCAAGAAAAGTATAAAAATTACAGACAATAGCACTCTAATCAAACAAGTGCAAAATTGAAAATAATTGGGAGTTTGTGGACTTTCATTCAGCTTCAAACAAGTACTGTATCCACAGGCTATTAATAAAATTGGGGAAACAGGCAATATGTTAGGTTGCGCAAATGGAAAAATAAAAAAATTTAGGGTGACAATAACAATTATGATGAGCTTTCTACTCACATTATTTCAATATACAGCACTAAAAATCCCATTAGCTGTCTTAAGATGGCCTTAAAAAGTTCATGAAGACAATGTCTATTTTTTACACTTTATTCTTCATTAACACAGTTAACCCAGAAGAATAGAACCATAGAATCATAGGAGTGGTTAGGCTGGAAAAGACCTCCATGAGCATCAAGTCCAACTGTTACTCTAGCTAAGCCAAGTCCACCACTAAACCATGTCCCTAAGCAACTCATCTACACGTTTTAAACACCACCAGAGATGGTGACTCTACTGCCTTTTGCAACAGCCTTTTGGTGAAGAATTTTCTTCCTAATATCTAATCCAGATCTCCTCTGCCACAGCTTGAGTCCTTTCCCTGCTGTCCTATCACTTGTTACTTGGGAGTAGAGACTGAGCCCCACTTCATTATAATCCCCTTCCAGGTCATTGTAAAGAGCAACAAGGACTCCCCTCAGCCTCCTTTTCTCCAGGCTAAACAAGCCCAGTTCCCTCAGCTGCTCCTCGCAATGCTTGTTCTCCAGACCCTTCATGAGCTTTGTGGCCGTTCTTTGGACCCGCTCCAGCACCTCAGTGTCCTTCTTGTAGCAAGGGGCCCAAAAATGAACACAGCATTTGAGACATGGCCTCACCACCAGTCCTGTCTGCCACACTATTTGTGATACAAAGTAAAAGAATAATAAGAGTTGATTGAAAAATAAAAGAAAGGCCATAGATTAAGGAAATGAATGATAAGTTTTGTGATTTTGTGCTTGACAGATGTGGTATATAAACTGAAAATCAGAAAAGAAAGAAGGGGTAAATAAAAATAGTTTAGAATAGTATCTATTATTCTCATTTTTACCAGAAATACAATTATGCCACTTGTTTCTTTAGTTACAGTTTTGTTTCCTTTTTCAGAACACATTTTATGACGTCTTCAACCTGTTTCTGCCTCACACAGTTAAACAGTACCCATGTAGTTTGAAGGCACTGTGTGTCTGACAATATACAAACTGACAGCACCACACTTCCTAAAACTCTTATTTCCTGTGAGTGTTAAAATTATATCTCAAAGCACAGAGAAGTGTTTTAATGACTTCATGTCAACAGGAAAGGTAATAATACTTCAGCTCAGCTTCATCAGCTGAGCATGGTAGCCAAAGGTACTAAGTAATTTACTACATCTGCCCTACATAGACATTTCACATTAGCAAAATCAAACCATTCTCCAAGTTCTCATCTTACCATCCCACTGGAATGTTAAATTACTGACTGCAAAGGAAATAATGTTTTACTAAAACCTGGAGTTTTGCACAAGTGAGATGCATAGGCCAAGCTGCAAAAAGCCACAACGTAGATAAGAAAAAATGACTTCATGACACTTCCCAGATTAGAAAATGCGGTATCTTTATACCACCTGCAGCATGTATAGTGTATTGCTAAATGTAGGAAATATGGTAGAATGGATGAGGAGTAGTTTTATATTAATCATTAGGGGTCCTTTTCATAACAGCTTTCCACCTTCACTTTGTATCATAGTGGACGTGAGAAGATACTTCCTGTTGAGATTCTGCTGCTTCAGCTCCCATGCTTACTCCTAGGAGAATCGTGTCTCCTCATGGGGCTCCGCTTGAGCAAGGCTAAGTGGGAAATATTAATGACTGATGAACTAAATGGCGTGACTCGGATTTTACTCTCTGAACTACAAAGGACTTCAAATTTCCAGTTCTCGTATTTAGGCGAAGTCATGAAGTTACAGAAATTTCTGGGGCATGGTTGTTCTGCTGGAGATAATTTGAGTTCTGTAAAATTTGTTTTCCCTGAAAAAAAGTATAGTTAAACAGTCTGATTAGCTAATAACTAATGAAATGTCCATGCTACAGGCTCATACTTTGGCAACTGATCAGTGTTTTAATGTTAGAGAGAAGATTTTGAAAACAGTCTTTGGGGGAAATGAGAGACTTCTTTCAGACAGCAAATTTTAGCGAAGATTTGAATTTTATGCTTGGATACTTTAAAGTTTAATGGCAGGTCATGATCACTTTTTAACAAGTCTTAGACTCTTGTGAAAACGCTCTAGAGCCTTGCATGGTGAAGAACTTACGATTTTATTCTGACTTATGGAACAATGAAGTTAAAAAGAAAATTTTATTTTTTTTATTCTTCTTAAGATTATAGCTGTTAGTGATTCCAGTGTTCAGATCTATAATTGATCCAGTTGGCTGGCTATTCCACACACAACTTTCAGCTTAAGTCCGTCTGAGTGACCTGAGAAACATGATCGTGATAGGTTTAGCAGACAATGGTTTGGACCTATATATGCACAGTAATCAGGTCACGGAAGGCATAGGTAAACATTTAGTCTCCTGAAACTACGTCCATATTTAACGCCTGGAAAAATGAGTGCCTTATGGAGTGCATGAAGTTTGCCTTTGTATTACTATATGGCATCCTAACAGCTGGATGTTAAATCATATAATTAGAACTGCACAGCTTAAATATTTTGAGGATAAATTGTTTATAGCATGTTGATTACAGAATAGAAGCACGGAGTAAAAAAGGAAATCAGTAACTGAATACATTCTTAATGGTGGTGAATCCTAGAGCAAAGATTTTGGGTGTCAAAGACTTTTATTAGCAATTTATTTGTGGGATGAGTCACATAGTACAATCTTAGAATAATTTAGATTGGAAAGAATCTCTGTAAGTCATCTAGCCCAATCTTCTACTCCAAAGTCATTGTTTCCTAGGGCTTCGTCGAGTTTAGTTTTGAATGTTGGAGGCACCCTGTTCCACAGCTTAATCCCTCCCACCTAGTGAAAAAAAATAAAAATCCTTACATCAGTTAGAACTTCCTTTGCTGCTGTCCATTACCTCCTGTCCTTATACTATACATCTCTGAGATGCATCTCCATGTTCTCCACCAAGTTTTTAGTTGAAAACAGTAATTAGATCCTCTCTTAGCCTTCTCTTCCGCAACCTGAAGGAACTTGCTTTCCTCAGCTTCCCTCTGTACATCATACTCAGTTTTTCATTCTCTCTGGTAGATAAAACTGGACACAAGTCCTGAATTCAGAGGAATAATCACTTCCCTCATCCTGCTGGTTATGTTACTTCCTAGAATGTGATAAGCCTTCATTGCTACAAGGGCGATAACAAACCAAAACCTTTGTTATCTGAGAAGCTGTGATTAATGGTCATTTATCTAGACATGGAAACACTGGCAAGGTGTGACAACAGCTTGAACCTGCTCTGTGTCATTTATCAAGCAAGCAATTTTATTTATTGATGGGAATCAATCCCACATTTTTTATTGCAGAAGTCAATAATATTTTGGTACCCCACCATTAAATACTGAAATATCTATTGCTAAGAGGCAGCTCATATTTATTATAATTATTATAAAAAATGATTGTTCACATTCTGTGAAAAAAAAACGGCTCCAAATACGAATCTTCCATGAACAGTGAGCCTATAAAACCCCAGCCTTCATTACTGAAAATACTAGACAGCTTGTTTGCAATGGCTTTGGAATGCTATTGTAAAATATCACTGTAAAAAAAAAAAAGTAAGCAAGCAGCTAGCAGTCTGAGACAAAAGTATCAATAGAAATAATATTTTTGCAACATATTTTGTAGTAACAGTTATTCCATACTTAAATTAAAATATATTTGGGATAGGCATTAACTGAGCACACAGGCAGTATGTTCTTTTTTTGTGAATTTTGGGTTATCTATGCATTTTAACATTTAACTTCACTGAATTCAAAATCCAGAAAAGAAAAGCATGCATAAAAATATACAGGGCATTACTTATTTATATGTAAAACCTTTATTCTATTTTGTTATTTTAGATTAAATCCCGTTTCAATTCTATTCTCTCAGGGAAGCACTAACAGTTTGAGCTCAGCGTGAAAGCCATCAAACACTTGAGCTGAAATTTAGATTGGGCAATTTTGCCTGGTGAAGTAGAAAAGGACATGTGGAATGGCAGAGAACAGAATGGCTTATGGAAAGGCAGATGTTTTAATAACTTGTTGTCTAGTGGGAGCCTCAAATATCTAAATTTAAACACTGCAATATATTAAAGGGTGTTGCTGTCAGGGAGGATATACTCCTTTACCATACAAATCAGTGTAAATGTGCACATTTAACATGCACACAGACTTTATACAACATTTATTTAACAATTGAAATTAGAATTAATTGGAAGGTGTTCAAAGAAATTATCTCAGATTGCAAAATCTGGCTCAGGTCTGCATTGCAAAATACGCAGGGCCAGAGCATAGGGAATTTTCAGTCTGGAGTTTTGACTTGGACCTGTCTCCCTGTGAGTGGGTTGATTAGATATTTGAGATCTCCTGCCTACTAAGATCCTTTCTGTTTCAACATATCAATCTTCTGTTAATTCACACTGGGTTTTAAAGTATATCTATCTTTAAGCACATTGCTGGAAGCATGCAGTCAATTTATGTAGGAAAATGTCCGGAGAGAAGTTAGAAACCTCCTAGGTTAATTTCTCATAGAACCAATCTCTCAAAATATCTGGAAGTAGCAGGTTAACTCTAATTCATTCTGGTTGCATAATTTACAATCTGGCAGAATTAAGATGACTACAGAAGAAAAATTTTATTAATAAGCTAGATTCCCATATGTTCATGAACAACTGGGTCCTATTAAAGAACAATGAAGGCCTTGTCACTTGACTTTTAGAGGTATGACACCAGTATTTATACACTGTTTGGTGACCAAAACTCCTAATTGATGTCATCTTTCACATTTGTCACCTGATATGCTGTCCACCTTTTCTGGAAACATCAGACTGTGTTTTACTTAAGGATACGAAAACAGCCTTCATTTATGGTTTATCACATATGTGCATACACTAAATAAAGAGACAGATGAAAACGTTTCTACAGATATGATGACAAGTGAAATTAAAGGCAATATTTTATGAAAGTTAATGACATATAGAGTGTACTAGAATGACTTTAAAGGACACTAGTTTAACTATAGATTTGAATTTGTAATAGTATTTACTTGATAGCAATTACTGAATAGATGCAAAAAAAATCTACATGAATGAAAATCAAGTACAGTCTTGCAAGCTCTGTGACTCTGCACATTTTCGGTAACATTTTAAATTCTATTTTAGGGACAGTTACCATGGAATAAAGAGAGTATTCTTTGTAACGGAATACTCTTACACAGAAATAA
The DNA here is from genome assembly GCF_000703405.1 of Apaloderma vittatum. Classification (NCBI taxonomy): domain Eukaryota; kingdom Metazoa; phylum Chordata; class Aves; order Trogoniformes; family Trogonidae; genus Apaloderma; species Apaloderma vittatum. Next base: position 119,008 of record NW_009735608.1, on the reverse strand, counting down.
TTTCTGAACCAGGAAGTTCTTGAGCTAGCTTTTTCTGCAGACTAAAAAGAAATTAATGGAGAAAATGGTATTTTTAATTTTTTTTTTCAATTTTCCTTTTTCTTCTCATTTTTTCGAACTCTTATCTAGGTCTCTGGTATTGACCACACAGAGACAGTCTGTCAACTAGGTGGATTTCAGGACAAGTCATTTATGTTCTTATAACCCAGTGGTAGTAGACACAGTGTAAGACCTTACACCAGAATTGAATGAGAAAGACAAAAAAGCAACACTGAGGTGAAACAAAGAAAAGCACACAAGACCATAGGAGCTGAAAACACATGGGAGAGGGAGCTTGTGATCAGTTTGTTACAGGCCTTATGCAATCTGTTAGAGACAATCCCTGAGGATTTATCTTGCTCTATTAGTAAGAAATCAGTAGAAACTGTGTTTTATAAACAAACCCTTCTCATGTCTTTGTTCAAGAAGACGGAGCAAAACTAGGTGCTCAATGTTTCTGTAAAATCTTTCCTGTAAACAAATCACTTTGTGCCGCACTGCCTACAGTAGAGAATGCAGCCTAGAATTGCTGCTTGCTGCTAAACAGCACACACAGCGCCAGTGAAAAAATCCCGCATCTCAAAGCTTCCCTTCTTTTTCAAACCCTCTTTTGCTGGATGGTAGTCTGGTTTTCAAGATTACTTTCAATCCTCCTGTTTCAGGAAAAATATCTCTCATTGTCGATCAATTAATAAACAACTGAAGGAAGAAAATCTATGATAGGTATTCTGCAATAATAATAACCACAATTAAAAGCACCTTAGTTAATCTAGCTCTGAAATAGTTAGGTTTCCATTTGGGAGCTGCTTGAATAACATTTGCCCCACTTATCTTCCATTTCAATTTAATATTCGTAGTGCTAGTGTTGCCTATATCATCAATGTCAAAAACTAAAAAGTCTTATCTTCAACTTTCATTCCAATGCTTCAAAAGAGCTTTGAATTTGCATCTTACTCTAGGGAAGATGTAGTTTAAAAACATTTTTGCCCAGCTTGCTCCATTAATTTCTGAGGAAAATGCACCTACTGCTGTGAATATGACAGTTCTCAACCTTGGTGTTTTTACAGGATGTCCCTCCCCAGGGAATGACCAACACCATTCTGACTTACCCTGCTGGAACTGCACCTCCTGCTGGGTAATCAGCTACTGCAGCACTAAGGGAGAGACCTCGGTATGATTAACTGAATGCCCCTTGTGAATGCTAAGGAAAAGGAGAACAGCAAGTTTTCTAGGGGGGAAAAAGCGCTTTCAGTAATCATCTATTTTCAATTCAAGCAGCTAATTTACAGTTGCATAGAGTTGCTCAATTACCAGCAGCACTTAGTATTTTATACATCTCAGTGAGCTTTAACTTAAAATAATATTCATCACACCTATCAAATATATTTTTCTCCCAATTATTTCTGTGAGTCAAGAACAAAATTCAGTTTGTAATGATTATCTGACTCAGAGAAAGCTGATTTTTTATTACTCTAGGCCAAAGCCACTGACAAGGGCACAAAAAGGATTATTTTTCAGCAGTTTTCAGCTCAGCTAAATCAGCAGATAATGCCATCCATGATGCAGAGTGATCCTGACCTAAAGCCCTACTCATTGTTAATGTTTCTCACAGCTCAACGATGCCTCAGTGGCAAAAGAATATTCTATAGCCATCTTCTGAGCATCAAGAAAAAAATATTTGAATTTTAGGCTTTTAGTCACTGGTCCAGGAGACACCTCTCATCCCAAATTCCACTATTACATGAAGAAAACACATTTTGTATAGTCTGTGGTGGTAATTTGGTGTACTGCTTTATTACATACAGACCACCAAGTCAAGACTCTTCGTATTACCATTAAAAATTGTAAAGCCAAAACGAAAGCACAAAATCCAGAAGTGAAACACACACAAAAAACCTATAGTCGCTCTGCCAAAAAGCACATAAAGCAAAAGTTCATTGTTATTGACTGCTATTCACATAAAAAATACTTTCTCTTCATCAGCAGCTAAAAAGTATGTGTACTTTCAACTGAAAATTTCATTTATAGCTGAATTTATTGTTTGAATTTTTATACCATGACATTTAAAGTGAATCATTCTTTGATTTAAAAGATTTTCAGTCACTAGTTGAAAGAAAAACTAATTTTCTTCTCAGAAGTGTTAATCAATCATTTAGATACTGTTTGCATTCTATCCTTTTAATACTTAAATATATATTTTAGTAACACGATACTCGTGCCATGTAGCAGGGACATTCTCCATTTTGTCACGTTTTCTCTTCAACCAGAATTCTAATCATAATTTTAAATTTTCACATGACTTCTGATTGTTCTATACTATGATAATTATCATCAAAATAATCTGACAAACAGTGATGGACCTTACAAATGTCTCTCAGTCAGTGAAGAACTATTGCTCTGTTTTAAGCATGGGGAAGATGAGACACATAAGAATGTAAAGAAGTTTACAAGGTATTCTAAGGCTGAGTTAAGATGGGAAGGTAAACCTACTTGTAGTTCTGCTGGATGATAACTCTAATAAACATAAATTGGGTATAAGCAGAAATTTTTAGTGTTACAGCATTTTAAAGCCATCTGATTACTCCTTAAACATAGTTATAGCAAAAAAGGTTTTAGGCATCTGTACAGGGTGTTAACTGAGAAAGACCCTTTCTCTTTGCTGGGTTGTCTGTGGAAGGAGTTAGTTTTTAAAATGTTAGGAGCTGCTGTCACACCATTTGTTTTTTCACTAGGCAAAACAATCTATTAGTGAATATGCCGCCAGTCACTCTGTGACCCTACCTGCTAATGTGATGAGACTTTTAAAATCATCATCAATGAGGCTGGGAAACTCAGGCCTGTATGAACGTGCGACCAACTGCTGCAGTTCCAACAATAAGGAGAATTAAGCTGCAACTGAGGCTTTTTAAGATCTATTTCTACAAGAAACAATGAAAACTTGTAGTAAGATTACTTTAAAGACCTGGTGAGGTCCTTTTCAAAATGATTTTGACACAATCATTTTCCTGGAGTAAGACCATGGTGCACCAGTCACCCACTTACAAAAGTACTGGCTTTTTTTATGACTTGTGGTATTATTTACATAATTTTAGACAGAGAGGTTGTGAACAGTGCTTGGCTCTCCACAGGGCATATACCTCCAAAAAAAAAAAAAAAAAGGAAGGATTCTATCAAACCTTCATGAAAATGGATTTTATAATAATATGGTATCAAACTTAAAATGAAGAACTGTGGAAATACCAGCATCCATATACACACAATCAAAATAAACTGAATAACATCCAAGGAGTTGGCCAATGGAAATATTTTAACCAGACTAAACCAGAGGTTAAGAGCAATGTGTGACTTCAATGGAGTTGGGAAGAGATATCTTTTTAATACACCAGATACACTATAAAGAGTAGCAAAGAAAGTCACTGAAGGTTTGTTATATTTAATGTGTCAGGTTTCAGTGAAAGGGTTCAGCATAAAGAGACTGAGTAAGAGTTTTAGTTACATGGATGGATGAGTTTCTTGCAGAGATCTGCAAGATCAGTAAAATTTTGATATAGCCTCTTCCCACCCTGTTGTTTGCCATGTACGATGAAGATACCATTTTGTTCTTCAAAAATCCTGTTTAATGCATTTCATTTCCACATGCTAGGATATACACACAAAAAATTTGGCAAGTTAGGTTGCAGTTGTCCGAGGCCTATCACACCAACGAGTATAATCTCATTTTTCTCTTGAACTTTTCTATCCATCTGACTCTATCTTTTGATCAGCATGTCTCATTTGTTCCTTGAACTTTCCCATATTTCCAGCTCACCCTCTCCATCATGTGTTTCTTGGTATTCAGTGTAATACATTTAAACTAATTTAGACATTAGGTAGATACAGAAGGAATTCAGAGAACAGGATATGACACGTCATTTCCTTGTTCCCTTATGGCTCATGAACCTGATGAATAAAATATCAAGCTCTGATAACCTGTTGACTCTCTTTTGGAGCTTAAGAATCTTGCATATTTTGATATACAATAATCCATTCTGACTTAAAGAAGGTGCTTGTGAGAACCTGTATCATTAATACAAGAAAATTTAATAACAAAAAGATCAGTGCAATGTCTGTTAGCTGTAACATGAAAGTGCATGCAGAGGAGCACCACATATGTGATAGTATAGATTCTTTAGATTGTATCAGTGGTAGTACTTGGTCCCATCTGTCAGAGAATTATAAACTATTTTATAAATAACTATATGTGAACTATTAAAATAATAATCTGAAATCAAAACTGATCCTGCTTTGAGCTGCAGGTTAGACTAAGACCTCCTAAGGTCCCTTTCTACCTGAATTATTCTATGATCTTAACAAAACTGTGTTTTAATTTCTTAATTAGGCAGATATCAAAGCACACAGTCACTCCTTTCTGCCACACTGTTAACATGTTCACATTTTCTCAGAGCAATAAGTACTTCATTTTACTCTATATACTTTGTGTGTTTGCCTTTCCCCAAATGAAGGAAATTACTATTTTTCTCTTCTTTTCTCCTTTGTTATTTAACCCTCTTGCCGTATTTCACATCTGATGTTTCTTAAACACCTGATCTAAATCCTCAGCATTTTTCTAGTTGCAAACTCCCTTTCATTGAGTAACTTCAGTCAGTAAAAACCACATTGCTAAGACCTGTTTCATCATTCCATCCAAGTCGCGATTCCTTATTTCTGGTGACCACTAAAGAATCTCATTAGTTTTTAGTTTTTATCTTATTTATGCTTAAACATGCTTCATCATCTGACTGTCCATTTTGACTTGATTTTTTTGCATTTGTATTTCTACTTAACCCCCTATATAAAGACATCCTCACAGAAACAGCCCATGCAGTTATTTTTGTGCAGTAAATAAAATCCTGTTCACAAGCCACTTGCTGTAACATTCACAGAAAATTGCCAGAAGATAAAATGCATACTGGTAACTGGTCACATTCTATTTGAATAATGAAAATAAGGGTATATTTTCACTAGGTTTTCTCTCTACTGCGATCATTGGCTCTGCCTGTCAGATGTGATTTTAGCATGTATTTAAGCTTTCTGGGTACAGACGGTGTTTGATTTTAGAGAATTCACAACACTTACAGTGATCACTAAACACCACTGCATTACAAAAACCAACAGTATCAGCATGGTTCACATGGCGAGAAAAAGAAGATAGATGCAAGCTACATAATCCCATTGTAATTATTAGTCCTTGGATACAAGAATTACATTTGCAGATAGAAGTAACTAACAATTATTTTATGTTGGTCATTAAAAATGAGTCTGGGGAAAATAAAGTTTCCTATCAAAACAAAAAAAGAGAAGTATAGAAAACTTGATGGCACAATGAAATGAATATATTTCTTAGTTACAGGTAAACTTACATCATCAAGGACTATATCATAAAAGTCACCGTCATATTACATTATATCATAAATAAATGTAAAGAAAATTCTTTAAAGCTCATATATTTGACACTTTCTGTCAAGAGGACACCTGAGAAAATCTAGGCCCCATAAATCATGATGGAAATTAAACGTTCACTTTCTCCTCCTCCTAGATCTAGAAACAGAGCATATACTGCCAACTGTCAGTCATCTCAGGGTCAGCCAAAAGCCATCTGACCTGCTCTGAGATCACTATTAATTTTTAAAAGTGTTTACTGATTGTCATAAAAGGGATTAAAAAAAGCACCAGTGAGCATATGAGGATAAACATTTGCAATTAAAGTTTTAGGTTGAGATGAAAATATTCCGATAAGGTTGGATACAGTGGCCTCTGTGGCTTTGTATCATTATATTATTTTGCCATTAAGGGGATTATCCACCTGTGAAAATGGTGAGTCACCTTAAATTAGAAATACATCTAGCATTTACATAAATTCCTTCATAAACTGTTTTTATCCTCATAGCAACTACTGGATGGGACTACAGGTTTGTTTTTTGGCTCATTGACTAAACCATTTCATGACTGTGAACACAGGTTACTGAAAGTCAGCTTCCTTCAAAAGGGACTGCCCTTCCAATGGCTGATAGGGGCACACAGTGGGTCTCTATCTTCTGTCTCAGCCCTATAGCTTGCAAGTTACCTGCTGATCTTAGGTGTAGTGATAGCTGGTGACGTAACTCCTTCACATTCCTAAACTCTGCATAGTGCTTTGCACTAAAGGTTAAGAAATAAGGGCTGTGTAAATGAAGAGAAGGCGTTAGCATCCATCAGTTTTCTGGAGATATGTCTGCAGTTGCAGCACAAATGTTGGATCAAAGCCATGACCAAGAGGGAAGAGCAGTTGAGCTAATGTAACCAAGTCAGGAAAGAAAGGAGAATATAGTAAGGTAAAAGGCAGAAAACATTCTGAAGTAGTAGAATAAATTCACGAGATTTCTAAACTGCTGTGGACTACAGGATTAAAAAGAAATATTTTTTACTTGCAACAGACAAAGCAATAATGGACAATTTGATAGTAATATAGCCGTACTTTATCTTTTCTAGCCTGCAAAAGTTGGAGGGGGAAATTCAAATACGTATATTTCATATACATACATTCATGAATCGCGGATAAAGAAATGGAAAAGAAGTTCAATAAGGTGCTAGAAATGGTGCAGACGGTGCCCCACATCAGGCAGGATCTGTTACGGCTTAAGCTGATTTTAATACCCAGCTGGAAATAAGCTTTGATGTGTAAGAAAGTTCATGGGTTGACTCAGAACAGTTTAGTAAAATGACTAGTGAAGGGTAGATCCGTGCAAGTGTTTTTACACCCAAAGCAGCTCTAACAAAAGGTGAACTTCTTGTTAATTTTGCTATGAAACATCTAGCATCTTACTTGATTGTGTTGCAGAAGCAAAAAGCATTTTCCCTGGCGTGGAAAGAGAGAAGCAAAACGCCAAAGATGAATCCTAAGCTAGGCGTCACTGCTGAAAACCAAGTCTTTTAATTTGAACAAGTTCATAAAAATAAGTCTTTAATAATTTAACGGAGAAAAACACAATAGCCCATCTCTGCTCAATTAATGCATTTGACTAAACAACAATTTGGAAAAATTATAGGCTTGTTTGGAGCACCTGTTTATGGAGTATATGTAAATGATTTAAGGAAGGAAAGAAAAAAAAATCCAGTTACACATTTTAAGCAAAACTAGAAGTAAACTATGAGAGTCTTTAAAAAAATTACATACAGAGCAAAAAATCCAAGGTCATTAAAATATCTTAGCACTATCTTGTTGCAATACCATTAGTTGTAATTTCGTAAATAAATGGTAAACGCTTTGGTGAAAAAAACCCCAAACAAATACAAAAATGTGGGCTGTTAATCTGTTTAATTATAGATAATGTTAACAATTTTATTGCTGTTTTATTGTTTCACTCTGTAGTTTATAGCCTCTTGAACTTTTCCAGTAGTTCTAGAAAATGTGCTGCTTATTTGTGCTGTGCTTGAAGGAAAAATTCTTCATACAAAATCAGGCTCTGTGAATATATCCATAAATAAATTTCTGGATTTTCTCTTAAGATAGGTACTAATGATTCAAATTCTTTATATTCTGTCAGAAAACCAAAAGCTATTAGTACATCTGTATTTTTCTCTACAAGTTAAATTTATATGTATTTCAAATTTGCTGTACTTTATGTTAAAATGTCATACATGCACTGAAGGACTGAAAGCAGACTATTCAGTGCATTTCTTCAGAAAAAAGATCTATGTAAAAAAAAGGCCTACTTGGTGATAAACAAACCACCAAATATTTGAGAGGATGAAAATATAATTTTGCCCTTGGAGTTTCTAGCTGGTCAGTCCCCCTTGATGTCTGTATCTCTATTCTTGTAAAGAGATCCTTACTGAGTTGGTGAAAATGCTTTAACATTTAAGCATTTTGTTTCCTTCAGGTTATGTCTGATTAAATTAAATTAGGTTTGGTGCTAGCATTTACTCCTTCCTATCTGCTACACTGATGTGTATTATTGTATTGGAAAGAGACCAGGAAAAAATATCAAACACAGCATCCTAATAAACATGCAGTTATCTTCCATACTGGGGCTTTGTTACAATACAATTTCCCGTGGCACATCATGCTTTTGTGTATCTTATTTTTGTACCAAATGCTAAGAAAACACGAAGATTTCTATAAATTCACATGGCAGGTAAGGGATAAAGAAGCAAATGTACCCTGGCTGCTAAACATCCCCAAGAAAAGGGTAAGCATATGGTAGCAAAGCAATATGTGGTTTCAAAAAGAGTGTATTTCAGGCAGAAGAAATTACTTATGCTAGGAGGTTAAGGAAGTGACTATACTTATGTTAGAACTGTGGAAACATTAAATATGAATGAAATGCAGAAATAGCTTAAGGAAAGGTAGTAACAGGCTAGAAGCAAAGGATGTGACAGAAAAGAGCTCTGGGAATGAAGAACAACGGTAATAGAAGAGACAAAGAGGTAAACTGACAGAAAGGAACATTTAGGATTTGTAAATGAGCTCTGCCAAAAGAGAAAAGGAATGTTCATTGGAGTGGAATCAGTGAGTGACAGACAGGAAAGAAAACTTTGGAAAAAGGGCAGTATATAAATCTGCAACAGAAAGATTTTAAGAGATTCTGGAACGAAAACATTTTTCGTCAGCTATACTCTAGATTATGAATTTCAGAAAATTAAGAAAGAGACATAAAAAGGAGAGGGGAAAAAACCACCTGAGTCAGAAGAAATGGAGAAGAACAAAGAAAGAAAACAGAACATTACACCAATGTTTAGAACAACTTCTTCATGTCAAAGACAGCATCTGGATACCTGAAGAAGACGTATGCAGTTATAAACAATTGGTTTTATCCCTCAGAAGATAAAAGGACAATAATTTTGACAAAAATTGTTCTTCATTCTGCAGGACTGTACAAACACAGAAGCAAGCTGTGTGCTGAAAGAAGTAGGATAAAAGTTACAGAGGATAAAAATTATGGGCCATGTCCTGTGCTTAAATCAAGACTGAAAAGGCGATATCCAGCCACCAGCTGGAAGTCCCGGTTTGGTCTCTTGAGGGATTCTTAGCAGCCTCAGGGCATTTCTTTCTTATATTGGCCCCCCCAGTGATCACGACACCAATGGCTATGTCCCTCCTACTTAATGAGGAAGAATTCCATAATGGTTATATATTATATGTTGTTGTTTTTAAAAAGACTAACACAATGAATTGTACACCTGATGTACAGAGAGATTTCAGTATACTTTTATCATATATTCTGGAGTCCGTATGTAAGAATGAGACCATTTCTACTGTAGGAAATAGCATACCTCATAATTTTTCTTCAAGGTGAAAACTTTGCTTTTAACATTTTCTGTTTAGGCTTTGTTTTGCATTTTTGAGCAGTTGTGATCATAAGCTATTTTAAAAATGTATAATACAGTATTTATTCTCAACGACAATGAGACCAGAAAGCCAAATAAAATGCATAAAATAAGTAATTGAAAAGAACTTCTTTTTCTAATGTAAAAAAGCTCAGTGAGTTTAAATAGTCTAAATAGTCATTACAGTCTGACTGTGATGTGTTCTTTCCTCTACACTTGCTGCAGCATTTCTTGTATTATTATAATGGTTTCTAGAGCAATAAATTACAGACACAGAACCAACTGCTGAAAAGTGTAGGCGGCTCACCCAGCATGATGCAAATCACACTGTTGGATGCTGTTTCTTTGTAACAACAATTCCATTAGGGTCCACGTGATTCTGCCCACCATAACACAGTTTCACTACACAGCACAGTGTCTGTTGGAGCAACGGAACATGGTAGCTTCCATTCCGAGGGGCTTAATTCTGCAAAGAGTTATTTTGGTGCTCCATCTCCATGTGCATATGTAGTATTCTAGTAACTGTGCACATACATAAAGCAAGTAAATAAATAACAAAATTCAGTTTCCTAAAGACGTGGCCATCTGAGAGCTGTTTAACAGATTATGATAAAGAAATAGGTGGTTTCTCAGCCTAATTCCTTGGGAAGTTATCAAAGTATCACAATCTCCCTCCTAATAAGTACAGATTAAAAAGTAGAAGACACAGTCTGGGTCACTGAGCGAGGTAAAGGATAATAGTAAATTGTTATCGTCTAAATCAAATTTCATGATTGAAGAAATCATTGATTCCAAAATGCTACTCTGCCATTCAAGCAACAAAGATCTTTATATTTGTTAGTTACTCTGCACTCAGTAAATTTACATGTTCATTTAACTGAGTCAAATGTAATAAAATATAAAAGGTTAAGATATCTTTATTTGAATGCCACTTTAACAAAAAAGGAGTCAGAACTCATTTTTCTACCATTCAAAGTTAGTATCCTTAGGATTTCTAAAAAATAGAATTAGAGATGTGATAAAACCGAATGATGAATACCATGTAAAATTTGGCAGCTACATACTAATTCTGAAAAAAAGCCAAACTGACTTCACAAGTTCATCTGGAAGAGATTTCTCTTCGAGAACATATGGCTTGCAACTGTCCATAAAACTTTTATTTTGCACTAAAGAAGATGATATTTATAACACGCATCATGTGTACATTTAAATAGGAGAGCCAGATGCAGCAACCTACGTGTTTGGATGTGGGAGAAGTCACAGAAATCTCTACCTCAGGATGAGCAGGTAGAAATGGAACTTCTGTGAAATCAAACCCCTTTCTCCACCCACCCTCCAGAATCCACTTGATTTAATATACCAAGTTTGGCTTCAGGGGGGTGGTTATGTATTAAATCTTGGGCACTCTATATAAAGACCCTAATTAATTTAGTCCCCAAAGAGTGATGGGCTTTTTTTGAGACTATCTTCTCTGTCCATCAATGATTCATCAATTTAGCTTTAAATCAAGAAAAACATAGTTGAAAATGTGGCCTCCTGGCATAAATATTTCCGGTTCTTTTCTTTCTGTTTTACTGACAGATTTTAGATGATTTTACAATAAGAATGTTTTTGTTTGCCACCAAGGTGGATTATCAGAGCAATTCCATAGTTGTGTAGAAGACCTGTCTTCTATCAGTGTTCTGGGGGAAGGGAAGGGCACGGGGAAGGGGAAGGGAAGAGGAAAAGAAGGTGGTATTTTAAAAAGAGAATTAGGACAAAAGATAGGGAAATGTATATTCTGGGAAAGATTATAGGCTGAATCTTCTACATGTTATTTTCAGTCATGCAGGAGATATTCCAGTCCCTCTCTTTTTCTAAGTACTAATTTTATCAAGTATAACTTCCTGCTACATTGTCCTATTTACTCATCATCATCATGGCTAGGCTTCGCGAACGAAGATATGTTTACTAATCTTATCATAACTGGCATGATTCTTTTTAGTGGCAACAGCTGAAAATACAAACTTCTTATAGCGATTTTTGGTGCATCTTCACTTTTCTCCTGCTTTCTCAAATTCCTGTATTACATTCAGAGGTTTATGCTTTACCAGAGTGGAAGTACTTGCTAGAACTGGGAAGAATGAAAATGTGAGGATTATTTTCTGTATCATATTGACTACAGGTTGTGAGGTATTATTGATTTTTGCTACTTGTTTGGCTTAGTTAGATATCAATTATTATGCAGTTTGCCTTCCATTAAAGACTTTGATGAAAAACCTAGAAGAGTTTACCTTTCAGAAGGATGTGTTAAATTCCTAAGTAGACTTCTTAGTAACACAAAGCAATTGCTAGACAGGCTATAACTTGATGTATTTCAGTCTAAGTCTGTCTTTGTAATACTATGCAGAATGCACATTTTACGTACAAGAAAAAATCCATAGAAACAGACTGAAAAAAACCGCTTCTCAGTGAATGTTTGAGGAATCATGCCCTTACAATTTCTAACACATAAAGATTAACATTTATCCATTATTTAAAATCAGGTTGTGTTATGACAGCAATTTTACAATAATCCTCAAAATCACAGGGTTTAATAAGGGTTATGAGAGCAAATATGAAAAAAAAATCTTCATCTGTGGCTAGGGAATACAGATATGAGGAACTGAGATCTTTGCATTTCCCCAGTACTGATCCTGCTGTGGATCACCTGAGTTAATTTATGGCAGGCTGCAGATCTCTCAGTTTCTGCCGCTCATTTACAGATTTAAAGTATATCATCCATACATCAGAGGGATATAAGAATTTTTTCTTTTAACTTTGGCCTTTATCAGTCTTAAGGAAAGGCTTAAAAATATTTTAAGAGTTCCACTTAGCCATTGATATATCAGCGGGATGGAGTGAGGGGTTGCGATGAGGGAGAGGAGGCAAATTCCATTGCAGTGCAAGCAGCGCACGTGCTTCGTCACACAAGAGGATACCTGCACAGTCTGCCATAAACTGCAGCTGATTCTATCAAGATTCTCTCTGTTGATAAAAGAAGCAATGTCTCCACTCCTCTGGGTCAGCTATTCTGGTTTCACAGTCATAAGTGAGAAGTGATGAAGCATTAACGCTGCTCTTGAAAATTTATCACTGCGTTACTTCCATGTGCTACAATGTTAGAAATTTCAACAATGAAAAATAAATTCAAAGCAAGTATTTATGTTAATGCAATTAATGAATTTTAAAATGTAAAAAAGTAAATAAGATTATAGATTAATCTCTATCTTCTATTGTTAATAACTTCCCCAGATATTTTTCTTACTATTTATCGATTTAAAGAAGTCAAAAATGTCAAATTCTGTTTTTAAAAGTTAATCTTTTATAAAAAAAGGAAGAAAAAGGTAATTTAAATAAATTAAAGTTAGAATAACCAATAACACTTTTAAAAGGTCTCAGGCAAAGTTTTATTACACATTAAAATAAATAAAAAATAATATAAGGATTCTTAAAGTGATTGCTGCCCAAGATGACATTCAATTAATTGTAAAAATTTGGGTACATTAAATACATTTCATTAAAAAAAGAAGAAAGAAAGAAAATAAAAGAGGAACTTTAAAGGGTTTCAGAAACCTTGAAAAGAGTCCAATTGCAGTCTTGAAATTACGAATTCTGACAGATTTCTTAAAAGAGGGAAAGTGGAACAGCCTGGTTCTGTGGCATCACAAAGTAAAGTACTGGTAAAATATCGCAACACTACAAATAATTATTTTGTTTAAAGAAGAAAATTATGTAATTATTACTGTCAAAAGCAGTGGAAGTTGAACTGTGAAGACCATATATCATGTATGAATAAGAAATGTTTATATTTTGGAAAAAAAAAAGATTCCTGTACACAAGTTTGACCTCTCTCAATCATCCCACACATAGCAATAGTAAAGACACTTTTTAAAGAAAAATACAGCTCCAGGTCTATTTTTTTTCATTTGAAATCTTATTGTCACTGAATAACACAAACAATTCAAATAAAATTAAATATCTGTGATGATAATGCAGCCGTTGCCAGTTCTGCAGAAGGAGGCAAAGCCAAAGAAACAGAATTTAAAAAAGAGGTGACTTTTTTCCCAGAGGAATCTATGAAATTGCTATGAAAAGTTATTAGAAAGACAGGAGGTGAGATGTTGACTTCCAGATGGAAACGCACAAGAAAATATTTGAGAGTGCTCAGCAGTGACGTACAACAATCTAGAAATGGATTAACTCACTGAGACCATATGGGCATAAAATAACATGAGTTCTGTACGCCAACATAAATGTAGTCGGGTGAGGAAAGAAACAGAAGGAGTAAGAACTACTGAAAATAACTATGACAGAGAGGTTTATAAAGCATGAGAATAACAAAAGGTCATTATCAGGGAAGCGAAGCCAGTAAGATTTTGAAATCCCTACAGAGGGTGTGCTTGCACCCACAAGACCTTTGAAAATTTCCTGCTGCAGACAGGGTTTTTAATACAAATGACGAAAAATATTTCTTATTTTTTCACAATGTTCATCGATCAACAAGATAGCTAGAAGGGGCTTAGAAGCCTGGAAGTTAAATACTATAATAGTTAATATTTAGAAAAGTGGCCTGCAGTATGGAATTCAGAATCCCTTATGAGAAATGAAGGCTTCTCATGCTGGATATGGGAAGTTTTGTTCCTCAAAACAAAGCATAAGACAATTCAAAGACTAAGCTGGAGGTCACTCAGGGGAAACCCAGCCTATGTGCAGGTATCTACAGCTAGATAATGGGGAACTGCTCAGACACGCTGTTTGAAGCTTCTCTTAGAGTTCTAAAATCTCAGAGCCTAGGAATACAGTGAGGTACTTCCTTCAGCTTGGATCTTAGTTCTGAGAACATCTTTAAAACGTGAGGATATAAGCTTTTTATTTTTCTAAAAATGAGGAATAGTATGGTATTTTTTTCCCTCGCAGTGCTATTTGAAGAGGATGCACTCCCCCGCTATTTAATGTATATTCTGGGGGAAAAAAAAGTGTTTGTTTATTCAGGGGAATTGCCCTGGGGAGAGGGAGGAAACAGGGGATATAAGGTGTTGACATATAGCACTTCTATGTGTATTGTATAGAAAAAAAAAAAGAGTACTGAAAATCAAGTCTTTTTGTTCCTGCCCTACTGATTTTATTATCAAGTTACACATTTAAACTTGTATTTTTTGCTGTTTTGCTGGCACAAGGAACCCTGAATTCTATTATGCACAGTTTATTTTAGGAAGAGACAGAGTTTTTAACTGTCTGTCTCAACCCAGAAGCAGCATGTAGCATCTAGTGTCTATGATGGTCTTTAAGAAGGCAAATGTAACCCTAGAAGCTCTGCTCAACTGATTTCTTGGACTCAGACAAAACGACAGGTTCCCTAAAGATGCCTCAGCATGAGCTAGACACAAAGTTACTCAGGCATTTTTGTCCTGCAAAGGAACATGAAATTTAGTTACTTTAAACTTCAGGTCAAAACCCAGTGGAGTTAATGTGCCCCCAGAATCAAGCAGTAACTGATAAAGGATTTTGAGAAATGCATATTGGACACAGGGGCTTAATTTTTTTATAAGAATCATCTCGGGTCCCTTTTTCTGGACCTTGGTCTAATACTTTACCATGCTATAGGTCAAGAAACATTCCTCAGGAATTGTTAAAGAAAATTATCTATCCCCCTATTTATACCACTAACACCTAGGACAATAATGACATCTGCCAAAGGGCTCAGTTAAGGTTTCTAAAATCCTAATACTACCAGGTAATATGCAGCAGCCATCTAAAAAATCACAGTATCATCTTATTTGTTTACAAAACAGACAGTTCCATAAGCAGTACATTTATAAAAAGCAAGGTTTTCTGTAGCTTTCATTCTAACTGTCTAATATCTAAGGCATTTCAATAATATAATTAAGCTAATTTTACTCCATCTATGTAACGGGAGCAGTAATTTGGATCTCTCCCCTCTGCTCAGATATCTATTTTCAGGGACTTTTCAGGGAAATTCCTTCAGATTTCCATTACTCTGCTTTATTTATGAATCTGGTCTACACTGTCAAGAGCTTTAATGTATTCAAAGCATGATGTAAAAAGCTCGCGTAAAAGCCGAAGTTACTTATTATTAGTTATTGGAGGAAGTCTTGTGGGTTTTTAATCCACAAAGTGGCAGCATGCTGTCCAAAATCTTGCTTTATTCAGTGTCTCCCATGCATATCAATTAACAGTTCACTGTTAAGAAAAGTGTGAAAACACACAAAGCATAAGATAATTTCAGGTGACAGATTTCTCGCTTCAGGGCTGTGCATGAAAAATTTAACAATTCTTAGGTAAGCATTTATCCTAAAAAGCATTTCCCTCTGCAAAGTCTATGCCCTGACAGGAATTTTAGGTCCATCCTTGTACTTTTTAACTTCCATCATTTTATAGCATTTGATAACACTTATCTTTATTATTTGCCCCTATACTTTGTTAAAAGTATTACCTTTGTGTTATTTAGGTAATGAAAATGTTACTTTTGTGTTATTTAGTGGAATGAGATAAAGAAACTATTAGACACATGCTGCTGCTATAGAAATGGGGTAAATTTCAAATTTTTGTGAGATTTTTCTTAGTGAGACTTTTTGCCAATTACACTTTTTATTAGAGATCACGTAAATTTAATTAAAAATCCCATTTTTACTACTACTTATGTTGCGTCACTTAAACACATCATAAAATGTTCCATGTTTTAAATTAGTTCTCTTGTGCATTATTTCCTTTATTCACTTAAAACCCAAAAGTCTAATCCAAAATACTCTGATTTAAACACAATGAGGAATGCATATGTCAAGAACAAAATGATACTCATTTGCCTTATTTTATTTTAACAACAGTATTTATCCTGCTTCTGAAAATACCAGGTAACTGTTTTCATAGATGACGCCTTTCTTTTCAAATTTCAATTCAAAGTCAAACTGTGAGATGGAAATATAAACAGAACTAGAAGACCGATCCCTTAACCATACATTTGCAAGGGCATACACAGGCCATAGGATGATTAGTCTCTGGTGAAGGGAGCCTTAGTTTTTCAAGTTGTTTTGCTGATTCCAGGGAGCATATGCCTGGCGTGTTTCTTTCTATCAATTAGTTAACCATGCAAGGACCTTCCTTATGTCATGGCTTCTTAATTTCCCTAAAAGCCTTTGACAAGGGGTTTTGTTGAAAGCCTTTTGGAAATTCATATACGCACTATCAACCAGATGAGGCTTACCCAATCTAAAGACATTTATCCACATACTTGTATATTTTTAATTCACATTTAAATTAAAAAAAAATAGACTTGGCTAGCAAAAAGTCTGTTCAGTGATAAAATTGCCATGTTTTGTAGTAATGATCTGTAAAGCCTCTGGTTTTAAAATTACAGGCATCATATTTCAAAACAAAGTATTTGGTTGCACTATCAGCTCTGATAGAGGTGGGAGTTTAAGAATGAAACACTAGTCATCTTCTAAAAGTGATTATAAATAGCTTTTAAAGTAATGCTAACTTCAGTATAGTAGGTGAAATCTCATCATTTTGGTTAGGGAAGAATAAGCTTTTAGTATGCAAATTAGTAAGAAAAACATTTTGAAGAAATGCATCAGGTTAGAGATGTAAATGAGGCCTAAAATGTCTCATTAGGTTTTGAATTGCCCTTTTCTTTTGTTACCATTTTTTTCTTTTTGTTTTCTAAGCATTATAAATCTTGTGGGCTTTGGGGGTAATTTTCTTGCTTGACTAAACCAGCAAGGGCTTTTCCAATAATAAATTAGCAAATGCTTCGCCAAACTCAATTCTGCATGAAAACATAGAGTGAATGGAATAGAACTACATAGTTGCATTTAGAGAATATGTCTTGGTTTTGTCCACTAACATTTTTTGATATTACTTCTAATGACTCCATCAAATTCTGTAATACATTTACTATGATTAATAGCTCATGTTTAAATTGAAACCTAGTATCTGAAGCTTAATATCACAAAATACAAAGCAAATACATACAATTTAATACAAAATATATACAATTCATCTCTACTGAGAAAGAGTTGAAAATTTTTTATGTGAGATTTTACTGTAAAATGGCTGGTTACTGAAAAATACCATTTTAGCTACTATTTTAAACTGGAATCCTTACAAAGCTAGTTAACTATATCTCTTCCACATCATAATGTGATGTACTGTACAAAACTCTTTCCTCTGTTAATTTTTCTTAAAATAAAAGTGTTTCAGTGCAATATCTTAATGTTGGCGTGAGAGTATGCTGGTGTATTCCAAGATTTCGACTTTAAAAACTTCTAATACTGAGCAGGCTACATCATTGAAATGATAGCCCAAGGTATTTATTACTTATCCTCAGGTATTCGTTACTTTTCTTTACTACTCAAATAACTATGATTACAACAGTTCATAAGAAGGTTATGGCATATGGTCTTTTTTCCACAATTAACACTCTGCCACACAAGTTGAGCTACTTAAAACTAAATTCAGGATGACATCACTACAGAAAATGGCTTATATTTTGTGTTTCAGGGTTCTATGAATGGCGTTTATAAAATAACTCCAAATAGCTTACATTATATGATTGCAATATAGTAAATTACTTGATGTGTTTCTTTCCAAGGATAAGAGATTACCCATTATTGCAGCTTGCACAATCAGAGCTTGAGGCATATTGGCTATGTGAAGATCTAGTTTTTCTTACAACGAGACTAAATGTACCAAAACTTCCTTATTCAACAAAGCAGTTCTGATGGTTCTAATTACTTGTAGCATTCTATTTTATTGCTAAGTAAATAAATATGTATATGCATGTTTGCACTCACAAACACGCATATGTAACACATAACAGTAGGTTTATCTTTCCCATAATATTTAACCCATGTCCATCATCTCCTTAAATAAAATTGGTCTATTGTGTGATCAGTTCACATCTTTAATGTAAATATTGTTCTTTATTTAGACAGCAGTAGTCCTTTATTTAGTGAACATATTGGATTTGGGTGCATTTTTTTGTTGTTCTTTAGAGGTACTAATCCCGTATTTTAAGCAAGCGGAAACTTTATTTTCGATATATGATACCCAGTGGATTGAAGTTTCTTTCCTCTTTCCCCTTCCCTTCACACTTAGCAAATAACTTGGAGCCTTAAACGAAAAATAGATATGAGAGATTGCAGTACCTTCTTTGACTCTGGCCAAGTGATAAGAAATTGACTTTTTTCTTTAGCTAATTGCCTACTTCCAAGCAAAATTCTTTCTTCCATAAAAGCTTTGCCTGAGGACCATAGTATAGTAAGAAACTAAGAAATGTGTGCACTTCTAAATCAACTGTGTTGAGAATGTTTGAGTGATTCTTGAAGGATAAAATCCTATGATGGTGTAAAATTTTGCAGTTTATTGACTGAAATCTGCTGTATCACCCATATTTATTCTGTCTAGAGGGCCTCTGCTTGTTGCTTGGATATAATGGAATATGAAATTTTAGGAATATAAATTAACCCTTTAATGGTCTTGGAGTTAGATTTGCTAATGTGGAAACAATCAATACATACTCTGGGCTAGGAGAGAAGACATAATAATATTATGGCCCTGCATTTTCTAGTATTTACTTTTGTTCATAATCATATTGTAGTGCAGAGATTAGAAAAGAATAAGGGAGAACTTGTCAGGTGTGTTTTAAAATAGTCTTTTGAAAACTTTTAAAAACTAATTAAAACTAAATCATACATATTTTAGCCCTGGACCATCAAAAAGACTTGGATGAATAAAACTTTTCAGCACTATAAAATCTTGCCCTAGAGTTCAAATGGCATTACTCCTATTTAAACATCAGCACATCTCCCATTTATGACAGGAAACTGAAAAATATATATGTATTT
This sequence comes from Apaloderma vittatum, assembly GCF_000703405.1. NCBI lineage: Eukaryota > Metazoa > Chordata > Aves > Trogoniformes > Trogonidae > Apaloderma > Apaloderma vittatum. The sequence continues at coordinate 99,737 of NW_009735608.1, read as the reverse complement.
AATATGTCCCCTAAACACAGAAGTATTTTTCTTAATATGAATTTATAATTATTATTTTGAAGTATTCAGTATAGACAGTGTCTATGACAGATGGAGACCTTCTTTCTGTGGCCTTTGCAAAATCAATTGATGTTGTTCAAAAACGGCTGGACATATTAATTTTTGTCACAACGCATCATTGGGTAGTCCAAGTTATTTTACCAAGAATTTTGTAGGAGCCTTTTGTTGGGTATTGCCTGCACTTATTTTCAATCCCGTTACGAGATTAATCTTGTGACGTCCTGCTACCTACGGAGAATTTTCAGTATGTCGAAATCTAACTGGCTACAATTGAAGTTGAGTTTTTGCAGTATGCCTGAGTAAGCATATTGCAAGATAAAGGCTGAAAAATAACACTCTTTGCAGTGCGCATGCCTCCTCTGCTTGCCTCCACTGCCTCCTTTTTAAAACTAAGCTGTATTTTATGCTTTTAACTAGAGGTTGGTAGTATGTGATTCTTGTATCTGAAAAAGGAATGAACATTCATTAATTAGGTGGACGGAGTATAGATGATGATTATTTCTTTTAGATTATTATAATTTAATTTTACAAACAGAAATCATGACAGGAAGCTTTCACAATAGAAATTAGCAAATAAATAAGAGTGAAATTCCATATTGCCAGTTAGAGTACTATGGATACACCTGTATTTTTCCAGAATACTACTAACACCTTTCCCAAAGTGGATATGAATTTAAGACTCATGATTCCAAAGCCACAAACCACAATATGCTTTGAGATCCAAATGTATAGACAAAGTATGGAGACTGCTCAGGTAAAGAAGTGGCAATCTGAAGGTGACAGGTGTTAGCCTGCCAAACACTAATTGCGTGAAAAGTGGCAGCTGTTTGTCCAGGCACATACAGAGTGCATCCTCCGATTTTTTCCTGTTTCCCATTAAGTGCCTGTGCTTATTATGTGCTGGAAGGAAAAAGCCACCCATTCCTGTAATCAAAGGAAAATATTCTTTACTGTTATTAGATAGCTCACAAAGAGCAACAGCACAGGATAGGACAGGACAGGATGTGCTGAGATCATTATTGTGTCAAGGTTAATGATGACAATTTGAATTCGCAGCTGTAGATCTGTACCCCTAGAATTTATGCTTTCTGTACTTTCACCAAAGCCCAAATGCTGGGAACTTCGGATTGCATTAGCCATTTTCTTGCTGCATGTGTTTTTCGGGGGATGATTAAAATCATACTAGGTACTTATTGGGAAAGACTTCATGAGTCTTGTAATTTTTGACCAAAAGCATTGTTTTGGTAGAGACAACACACACATATATATATATATATACACACACTAATTAATTCAGAAGTGGAGCACACTTTGTGAATCTGTAGGAAAAGAATCACTTAGAGCAATCACAGAGAACATAGCAAGGATACTCTGTTTGAGATAATAATAAGCACAGATAGATACAAAGGATCTTTCAGGTCAACACACTAATTATACTGAACATTCCTTGATGCCTGCTGTTTGGGTATTGCTACAGAAGCATATGAAACTGTTCACAACAACTGCACTTCACAGTCTTTGTTCTTGATACTGCCATATCTGCCATATTAAATCACATTTTTAACTTGTCACAAGAAATCAACTTGTAGAAAACCTCAAACTTATGTGGTGATTAGAAATGCTGGCTGACTGGGTTCCAACCAATTTTTTCTACATCCTTACTAGTACCCATGATTTTCAAGCCACCAAGTAGAAGGGACAGAATGTATTTCTCTCTTTCTCAGAAATTCATCATCCCTTACTCTTGTAATAATACCAAATAATACTGAACACTTGCACTACCCTCATCTGCATGTCTTTCAAATTATTTTCAAATTCAAGTGTCAGGCATATTGACGATTTCCATCATATTCTCTTAACTGCCAATGGCTCTGTAATTTTCCTTATTTTTAAAAATTGAATCTTAGAAATTGTAATGGATTGGTTTTAATTTAAACCAATTCAATTATATTGTAGTATGTTAAGAATTATCACAGACATGAACCAATGTTTGCAATCGCAGTGATTATATTTACAAGCTTTTACATTGTTTTGATGTGGGCTGAATCTACAAAAGTCACTGAAGGGTTTCATTCTAGTTGTTTCAATAATTTTTTCAATAAGATTGTTTTAATAAGATTGTTTCAATAGTTTCAATAAGAAAGTGTCCTGTAACTTACAGTACCATTCTCATTTGAATTTAAGTAATAGCTACATAAAAATACTTTAACAAAGTGAAAGAATATTTACTACAGTGACTGCATAAACTTACATATTCAAGATCCTGTCCCGATCATTCCATACTGATCACGTTTACCTAAATTGTTGTCTTCAGTGTATGAAAATCAACACAGCAAGACTGCGACAGAAACTTACACTATCTGTGCATACTAGTAGACCAGAAATATCTCTCTATAAATTTTCATGTATGATCACCAATATTGTAAGGAAGCACTGTTCTTGGTATTCTTATATTAAATCAGCCAGTGATTCTGGTTCCTTTTTTTAAAAATGCAGTCTTAGTATAAGGATCAGGATCACTAAATACATCTCTTTTTAAATGTCCAACACAAATCGCCAAGTGTTTTTTGAGATAAGCATTCCAGCTGAAATCACTGATATCATTAGGTCTGTGCTATTTAGTAGCTTAAAGAAGGTGGACAAATTCTCAGCGATAGCAACTGGAGGCAGTCAGATATGAAGTAATTGTGGCAAAGGATTACGGTGAACAAGTTTTACTTTGGTAATATGCAGATCAATCAGCATGGATTTTCTTGCTATGCACTCTGTGGATTTTGTTCTTTGAACTGTTAGCTTCAGTTATTGTAAGGGCAAACAGTAGTCAAAAAAAGTGTCAAAAGGAGAGAGGGGAGGGGGAATTTTCTTAAATGAAGACGCTCTTGTAAAACATGAGAATACTCCATTTCTTTGAAGAAAACCCCAACAAACAATAGGCGCTGCAAGCAGTGGGATTTATTCCCATTTGTCTTCCCCTCTGCCTTTTTCTCAGTAGCAATACATTACCTATGCTCCAAAAAACGGCAGGAGTTCTAAGTTCAACTACAATTTTGCCCCTCACAACACGACAAAAATGCTACCTGAACCACGTCCATAACATCTCACATAAGGTCAAGGATATTCATACGCAACAAGCTTTCTTGGAGGGGCTAGTCTGATGGCATCTAATGTACCTGCTCAAAACAGCGAGTTTGAAACAAGATATCAAATTGATCACCAAGTCAGTAGAAGCTGGACCTTGTAAAGGAAAAGCACAGTCTCTCAGGAAAAGAGTTTGACTGTTGCATTTGTAAGCACCCCTTGCTGGCTACAGTCAGTCAAGAACTTGTCACTAGCTGTAAATGTAGCATGCTTTTACTGACATGATCTCCAACTGGGGAAGAAATATACTGATGGTCATTCTCAAAGGATGAGATGCTTTAAAAATATTTATAAAAATAAATAAACAATGTTACGAGCTTTCTGAATGTAAAGTGCCAAGTGTTTCAAAAGGGAATGCAGTTTCAGAGTATTTTGCTCCTTTTTTTTTTCCTAAAGTCTTGACAGACTTTTCAAATCTGGTGATAAAATAGCATGCAAAGTCACAACAGAGGAAGTAATAACACGGCGAGGTACAGATAAAGAAATTAAATTCTGTTCTCGTTAACTGACTAGATGAGAGAAAAGAACAACTATTTGGGAAAATGAAGTGTTGTTTGGGTAGAATTTACAAAGTCAGAGCCAAGACAGCTATTCATAAGAACTGTGCCCCGTTCCTTAATTCAGAGACAGCAAGGACCTACAGTTCTGATACCCTGTGTGTCCTTGGATACCACTAGCTCACCAGAGTGGAACATCTCAGTTCACATTTCTAAGGACAGGATAAAACTTAACTGGCCAGGAAAAAGTCCTTCTGGTTTTCAGCATCACCTCAGAAGTCTTCAGTAATTTAGGGCAACAAGGGTACTGAAAGATTTTGATGATTATTGATTGATTCAATACTGAAGGTTAGGGTGAAATCCAAAGTGAGTATTCTCAGTAGCGTAAGAACAATGCAACGTCCATAGTGATTTCAGGTCCTAAGACATTCTATTGTTCTAAAAAACTCAGTAATTTTTATGAAAAGAGTGATATTAATGCAGCCCCTCGTTTGACTGGTGTTATATCATTATAGGAATAATTTATTCTAATTTATGTATAAATACAAGAGTGAAAACTAAGAAAAACTTGAGTGGAACTTTCTTGCAGCATCCCAAAAGGAACTGAAATGTAAATACTGTTATGGCTACAACTAAATGCTATAACTTTCCACTGCACATAAGCTCAAAGAATAGGTTGAAGAACAAGAAACTTGAGTCCTCTTTTCCTATTTTCTGGTCAAACTCTATATATCAACAGAAGAGGTACAATTGCCAAGGAATATTTAGCAAGACATGAGAGAGTCTGTGCACCTATGAACACACACACACACACTGTGCATCTCATTGTACATAATTGTGTGTATATGTATGCTTATCGATACGTGCAGAGACAGACAAACAGGAAATAGTAAGAATACAAGCGTTAGTTAATATTAGGACACTTACCAAAAAATTAGTTAATTCACCACCTTATAGGTCCTAAGTGTAACTTAGACCTACAACTTACAACTGTACCGCTGTGATACCTAAAATCCTTATGGTGACCATTTGTCTATATTACAGCCCCTAATACCCACGTAACACTGGTGTATTAGACTGATTCCCAAGTGAAGAACTTTATAGGAAATTAGTTAGATTTAAAGACAAGAATCGCAAGAACTTAATACCAAGAGGTGATGAACTGTTCAGTTAAACTAGGCTTAAGTTAGGTTTCAGGTTTTGAAGCTGATTGAAAGATTTCCAACAAAAAACCAAATCTCACTAAAAATGTAAGTTTTTTACTACCACGTCAGCTGACCACCAACTAAGGGGAGGAATTTTATTAGAGTACTTTATTATACCATTCATTACAGAAGCCTTTGAATTTAAAAGCAGAAGAAGGTTTAAAGGTCAGCTAAGTCTCTCAAATTTTCACCATGAAGAGACTTCATATGAATTTGCTTTATTTTGCAAATTAGCTTGTTACTTTGCAATCAAACAAAAACAAGGATAAAGAATTACTAAAAGTATGTTGTGAATTTATTTTTAACTGTATTCCAATTTATGATTTATGATGTACTCTCTTAAAGGTAGGAAGAAATTTTCAGTAGTATATGCTACAAAGTTTCAGATCACACTCAAACTCATATTAACAAAGAAAATCTTTTCTGAGGTTTATGCAGAGTAAGGTTTCAAAAAGAATCTTTTTGAATAGACTATTATGAAAATAAGCACTATTATCTTTAGTATTTTTCTAGTGGGACACTGGAGACAATTGATATTCAAAACCAAACAGATCTCAGTGAACTAAAAAAATCACAATAGAACTTTTTCAGTAGCATTGTCAAACTGCCAAGCTTGGGATCGTTACTTAAATGATGAGTCAAAACAAATAGGTCTTTAAGAACGACAGCTAAATCTTCAAAGTATGTATGGTATGACTGCAAATTTTTCCTAAACAAGCATGGATGAACATCTATCACCTACATTAGCCTGGGAAATTAAAGAGCATGCTTTCTTTCTCAGGCAGTAATCCTTATCACAATGTGAAATGAAAAAAAAAAAAAGAGAGAAATCTCAAACATAGCATTTATAAACTTTCAACAATTGTGCTACACCATGGAGTATGGTAACAGAAATACTATGACTGAAATTAGGTTTTGGCATATGAGGTAGGACTATGCCTTCAATCTACAATAATTGAATTTACAGCGTTGATTGGATATAGTATTTTAACCTCATTTTAGAGGTTTGAGAACTGCAAGAGCGGCAACCCTCTGGGTATTTTGATCACTTGCACACAAGCATGTAACATACTTTGTGTTCAAGGGGAACCTTTATCCAGGATGCAAAGCTGGTGCTGAATTATAATCACCTTCAAAAAGATTGCAAGCCTGTGGGTATTAAGCTTTGCACTCGCCAAGCTCAACCAAAAAGATTTATGCAATCTACTCTGGGAACTGACACTTATTCATACAGTAGATCTGATAAGTGTATTCTGAGACCTTGAAATTTATTCTCATCAGAAGTTTTGCATTTAAGGACACAACCAGTAGACCTCTTTAGTGCTTATCAAAAGCACTTCATTATGAGCTCAAGCACAAACACTGTGCGAGCATATAATACAGGAAAAAAAAGGGAAAGGAAAAGAGAAAGGAAAAGGGGAAAACAACCTTATACTTCTAAAAATAAAAGTGAATCCTGAAAGCAAAAAAAAAGGTCTCTGATGTTTTAGGTAGCAGTGAAGACTTTCTTTGCTCTTGCTTATCTGGAAACAGTTTGTCAGGTATGTTTGCTTTTCAGTCTCGTGTTACATAAATGACTGCAGACACCTGGATCAAAAGACAAGAAACTATATTTTTCTTAACTTTATGGGACCCATTCAATCCCAAAGCTAATTTAGTACAAACCAGTATTGCTCAAACAAAACGAAGATCAACAATATTATGACTCTACTAAAAGAATTTCACTGTGCATTTGCAGTTAACCAATCACCCAGACCAGTACTGAAGATTAAGAACAGGACTGGCTTGTTACACCACTAGTTATTGGCCTCCAACTAGACTTTAAGTCCATCTCACTGTCTGCTGATCTGGGCAACACTTCAAAAGCTTCTCTATGAATATGTTACGGGATACAGTGTTGAAAGTCTTACTGAAATCAAAGTTGACAATACCCAGTCCTCTCCCCTCATCCACCAGTCACTTCATCACAGAAAGTTATTAGGTTGGTAATGCCTGACTTCCCTTGTGAATTAATGCTGACTTGCAATGACATCAGTCATCACCTCCATCAGCTTTAATGGGAGCAGCCCATCAGGCCCCATGAACTTCTGTATGTCCAGTTTGCTTAAGTATTCTCTGTCATTTTCCCCTTCCACCAAGGGTACATTTTCCTTGCTCCAGGCTTAGCCTGTGGTTTCTGGCAGGGATTTCCAAAGGCTGGTTTTCTTAGTAAAGGCTGAGGCAAAGGACACATTCAGTACCTCAGCCTTTTCCATGACCTGTATCACCAGCGCCCCTGCCCCAGTCAGCAGCAGACTCGCATTTTCTTTAAGCTTCCTTTTGCGGCTTGTGTACCTATAGAAGCGCTTTTCATTTGCATTTGGCATCCCTCCCCAGATCCAACTCCAGCAGGAACAATAGCCACCAGCATAAGAAAGACATGGACCTGTTGGAGCAGGTCCAGAGGAGGGACACAAAAATGATCAGAGGGCTGGAGCACCTCTCCTGTGAGGGCAGGCTGAGAGAGCTGCGGTTGTTCAGCCTGGAGAAGGCTCCGGGGAGACCCTTCAGTATTTAAAGGGATCCTATAAGAAAGATGGAAGCAATATTTCTAGCAAGGCCTGTTGTGATAGGACAAGGAACAACAGTTTTAAACTAAAAGAGGATAGAAATAGATTAGATATGAGAAAGAAATTTTCTTACAATGAGAGTGGCAAAACGCTGGAAAAGGTTGCCCAGAGAGGTGGTAGAAGCTCCATCCCTCGAGATATTCAAGGTCAGGTTGGAAGGGGCTCTGAGCAACCTGATCTAGTGAAAGGTGTCCCTGCTCATTGCAGGAGGGTTCGACTAGATGACCTTTAAAGGTCCCTTCCAACCCAATGCATTCTATGATTCTGTGTTTCAGGTTTCATATCATAGATATATCTTTCTAGTCCAGAATCACAGATCTTTTTTTTCTTGTGGTCACATCAAACAAGAAAAATTCTGTAGAAATATAGACTGTTCTGATTCACCCAATTTACGCAGCTGATCATATGTGCAAGTTTCCCTGTGAGCACTTTTTTAGACAGATCTGAAAAATCTGTTTGAAAAGCAAAATAAATCTATTGCTAGGGTATGAAATGTATCATGGGAAGTTTTCACTGCTCTGAGCCATAAACTCAGGATGCTGATTTATTTTAAGTGAAGTCTTGAGTTTTTCCACTACCTCTTAAACTGCAGTTTTTCCCAGAGCAAAAGTAATTTCTCACCCCTATCTTCATGAATTCATGTTGCTTTTTATGAAAGAAGGAAATCCGTGAGTAATATCAGCTAATTTTTAGAAATGCAGAATACCATTTTTATGGTAACTCCAGCACAGTCTGCTAAGAGCATAGGAATTCAGAAAAACTACAAAATCTCAATCTTTTATAACAATGCAAGACAGTAGCCATCAAGTTAGCTCAATACTCCAATTCAGTCTTCAAGTTCAAACATTCATTATTTCTGTCAAGTGCTTATTTTGAAAGATACTTTTTCCCCTCTTTGATCCACAGTGCTTGTATTCAGTGCTTTATTGCTTTGATGTTTTGTGAAAAATTGTAATTGTTATTGCAGGTTAGAGGATGGCCATTTGAAAGAAACACATTTTGATGAATAGCCTCTAAAATTAGTCCTATATAGTAATACCTACAGATTTATATTACATATTTGCATTTCTTCTTAAAAAAGGTTTCATCTTTAAAAAGGTTGCTAGAGGTTAATAAAACAACCCAGCAGCTGGTTTGTAACAGCTTATGTTACATTTAAATCTGGCAATCTGGCTGACCGTGAGCTTTCTTTGGAGTTATTTTGGGAACTAAAAGAAATATAAGGTTTTTAGTGGTAGGCCAAAATGACCAATTTGTGACCATGGCAATGTGATGTATACCAATATCAGTTACAAATGCCATTGGAATATAACACTTTTTTCTGCTGAAAGTTGAATTATTAGAATGATAACCAACTGTCACCTTTAGCATTACACTTGATGTGTCATATGTATGATGTGACAATTGCTTACTAAGTAGCAATTCTTTGACAGTGAGGTTACAGAACAGAAATCAACAATAATTTTCCATTAAATTTAAAATGGATGCCTATTTTGAAAAGAAATGTTGAAATTTTACATATACCAGTTGTTTAAAACATAAAAACTGCCAGCTGCAGAAGACCCCAGAAGGCACCAGAAGCAACAAAAGGCAGAAATTTAGTTTAATGTAAAGAAAAAAATATCAGAACAAATACAAAACCAGAGCAAGAACAGCAGCCTCACAAAGAACTGCTAAAAGAGCACATAAAAATGCCTAAATAAATAAAAAATTCCAGACGACTAAAGAACAGAGGAAGTTAAGTGGAAAAAAAATCTAAACAACCTAAAACCAGGAAGTAAAAAAGCTCCACCAAAAGGCAGAAAATGTGGAAAAAACCCCCAAACCACCAATGCCAATCTCCTCTATTGAAAAAAAAAAATGACTTCTCTGCCAAAACACAAAAAACCATGTTACTTTGCTTTTTTTTCAAAACATGCCAAGTGAAAACAATCACCCCTTTAACTGCTGAAGTCTATTCTTGCTGTGCTCTTGGGAGTGTACTCCAGCTTACCAACTAAATAGTCAAACTCCTCTTACTTTAAGGTTAGTCATACCTTGTGATTTAAATGCAAATTTGAGCCATGTGTGCTTTGGCACTAAATATTGCACATTTGTGCAAGTACGTTCAAGGACTGCATCTCCTTTAATTTCCAGAATGAGACTGTGTTGCACAGAAAGGAATAACATGAATTTTCTACTGCTAAGTCATTATTTGCAGCTGATGACTTCTGTGTGATTTTTGGATTGAATTATCTTTTTTTTTGTGACAAAAATTAAGTAAATCTTGATTAGTATAAATTAGGGATGAATGATTTACGTGTTAGATAAAAGTTGCTTTTTTGCCAATCAGCATTCTGAAGAAAGGGAAGACAAGGAAAACAAGATTTGCAGACCAGCAGTATTTTTATTCAGCTTCGTGAGACTATGACTTCAAAAGAGCTGCTGAGCCAACTGAACAACTTAGTCATTAAAAATGGGAGTTCTTGTTCTTCTATTCCACCCTCCGCATTACCATATTAGCGCTGCACTCCTCTGAAGGCAAATAAAACTTACTAAACCAGGAGTAAAACTCAACCTGGATAATTTTCTGCCTTTTTTAAGTGTTCAACGGCTAAGAGAAGGACTATAGAAATACTACGGTTAATGAAAGGGCACAGAATTGCAGTCTGGAAGCTGGGAAAGAAGAAAAGTAAGACAGAGTGGGAAGGAAAGAGAGGAGAATGATCCCTCCTCTGTTTGGTGAGAGAGGGAACCTGTAGCTGGGAAAAAACATGGGCACTTGCATCACATGCACCTTTCTAAGTTCTGGCAAGCATCTATTTATTTAACTTCTCTAATGAAGACTTAATTATATTTAAATAATTTTACATTTTCAGAAATGATATGAGGTTTTCAGACAAATGTGCTATTGGAATAGCCACACTTTTACTACTTGCAGGCTACTAAGCAAGTCACCAGAGAGATATCTGTTGCATTTGAGGAGATACCTGTAAGACTCGTTTTCAAATGTCATATGCCACATTTGGAACCTCATGTTGACAGGGGCAAAGTAAAAGGTTCAAAATTAGTCACATCTCAGTGTGACGGATTACAGTCTGATAAACTTGAACACTTGTCCATATATACACAAACCACCTAGTTTATTTCTCTTAAAATAACTTTATTTTTGTTGCCTCGTTGGTTTATGCTAGCCCAGAAGAGCTTGCAGTTTGGAAAAGCAAGAAATTATTTTAAATTGAGAAGAGATCACAGCCAAGAATGTTACAACTTCTCTTGAATTATAACTTAATTTGGGTCCTCAAAAGCAAGAACAACATCATTATTTAAAAGGTCAAGTTATATTAAAACACAATGCTATACCCTTAAAGCATCCAAGATGTGTCATTCTTTGTCTTCCCTGATGAAAACAAAAAATCCTCTAATCAAGATCTTTGTAAGGAGATGAAATTCATGAAGAAATGGAAGATGAAGGAGTACCTTATATCCATGCTCTCACCTCCTCAGCATACGACAGCCCTTAAAAGATACTTTGATCAAAAGAAAATGTAACAGTGCCATTGAAAAGGCATATTTCTCTGTTCCTGTGATCACTATTTCTACAGAATCACATAGATCTGGATTTTTTTCTTTGCATATTTTCTGTCTAATTCCTCTTGCAATTAATTTGTAACAATATAATGAAGTATTATCTTTTTATAAAATGTACAAAAGTTACTAGATGCATTTCAAAGTGTAAATTAACAAACCTTCAAAGAAACAAATGCAGCTTAACGAAAAGGAAAAGTATTAAGTTGATGTTTGATATTGGGTCCTTTAAGAAATCTGATAGCATCGCAATACTATCCTTTTTTCTATCACTTTTTTAAGTGACTGCTGTAGGGTAAGGATCTTACAAACAGTAATGGTGTGTATATATATCAAAATATAGATATCTATATACAACTCTGAATAAAATATTGAATATCTGAAAATCAACATAAATTATTTGCAAGTGTTACAGAAGACACAGTTTCCAGAACAATCTGTAAAACTACAGAAATCTCAGCAGCTGGTAATGTATGTTTATAGTTTTGCAGAAGTCCTAAAATGAGAGATTAAGCTGAGCATGTGTCCTTTCATGCTAAAAGTTATTTCTGTGTCTCAGAGCAGAGATGATGAGATCATGAAGTTGATCAAATTCTTTGACTGATGATATGGCACTTAGGCAAGAATGACCAACTGCATGACAGGTATTATTTTGTTGATAGTTCTGTAGAAGGGAATCGGGCATCACAGACGATCACACACTTGACATAAGTCAATGAATAATTTACTGCTATGAAAAAGGCAATCAGATTAGGACCAACAATAGAAAGGTAGCTTGTAAGACACATGAAATCAATATTCCATTCTGTCTTTCACAGGTAACACACCGGGTTGCTTACTGGGTCCAAATTTGAGAGTTATGGATTTAGAAAAACAAAAAGACTGAAAGGAATATATGAACAAAGGGAAAAGAAATATTCTTCATGATTCTGTTGGATAGGGTAGGCTTTATTGAATTAAAACCGTATCAAGAAAGACTCAAGTTAGACATTAGCAAAAATCTAGTCTCTAAGAGCAGGGTAGAAAAATATTTAAAAGGAATGACATAAGCACAAGACATTCTCCCTTTGGCAGAATATCAAGCTACCTCTTGAGATACCTTGAAACCTTATAATTCTAAGATTTTATATGACGCCTAGGCAAATAAAATGCTTTCAAGATCACCTTAGACAAAGTCATCTGTAAGATATCACGTGAACATGGAATCTTTGATAATAAGCAAAATATGTGCTCTGCTCTCTATAGCTATCCAAAAGAAGGTTGTAGTGAGGTGGGGGGTTGGTCTCCTCCCCCAACTAACAAGTGATAGGATAAGAGCAAATGGACTCAAGTTGCACCAGGGAAGGTTTAGATTGGATATTAGGAACTCTTCAACGAAGTGGTTGTTATGCATTGGAACAGGCTGCCCAGGGAAGTGGTAGAGTCACCATCCTGGGTGATACTTAAAAGACTTGTAAAAGTGGTTCTTAGGGATGAGGTTTAATGGTGGACCTGGCACTGCTAGCTTAAGGATTGTACTCGATGATCCTTAAGTTTTTTTCCAACTTAAACGATTCTATGAGTCTATGATACATAAGGGTTACATCTACAGTGCTTGATCATGCTTTCTGTGATGATAACAGGAATGACTTTGAACATGAGAAATACCACATTAACATGTGGAATGCAAAATTAGTTAAGCAGTCACAAAAAGAGAGGTACCTTGTAAACTCTACTTACTAGAATTGGTACCTCCAACTACAGCTCTCACACTAAAACTTTTTTGATAAATCACATTTTGTTGAAACTTCAAAAATAAAGTTACAAGATTGAAGCAGACTTCAAACTCTGTCTTGCAGAGAATGGGAGAGAAAGAGAGAGAAAGGAAGTGAACATAGTGTAAGTAGTCTGATTTAAGGGAAGACAGACCAAAGACAAGGGAAAACGAACTGCACATACTTGGGCACAGCCACTACACAGAATACATAGGTTTTTGTTTTGCATTGCAACAGTGAATTGTTTTACAATTCTCTCTTGAGATAAAAGTTCCATGGGGAGTTGTGGAGAATGTAGTCTAATTTATTTTAATGATCAGAGCAGTCAATTAAGCGCCTACACTTACAAGAGAAGGGCTTTTTATGTCTGGTCATTTTCTTAACAAACATTTCTCTGAAAGTTAGACTGCATTTCAGAAAAGTGAGTAGCCATTATTCTTTTAATGACTAGGGAATTCAATACAGCTATATCATATGTCCTTCAAAATTAGACTCTTTCTTTTAGGATATTATGATTTTTACAAAATCCCAATGTTTTCTCCCAGATTTTTTAAACTAGATAGTCTAAATTTGTTATTCTTAAATAACTGCTAGCTATAGTCTGTTGAAACAGTAAAATCTATTTCTGAAGTGATGAAACCAAACTAAACCAAAAGGCAAATGATAGTTTTCATACAAAATGCCTGGAACTGATCCATTTGAAAAGATTTATTCATGTTTTTCTCCAAGTTTTAATTGAAAGATATCTTTGAGAATGGGAATATCTTTTGGATGGTGTTCAATATAACACTGAAGGAAATATAAAAAGTATAGCATCTTCTGAGAACATAATGAAGAACGGCACTGTGGAGAACTTGATACGGAATTTGTAAAACTAAGGAAGAGCTACATGTGAATGTTGTGGTTTAAGGACCAGATACTTAAAGATTAATTTCATATTGGTAAGACGCTGGCACTGAAATCAAAAGGCAGTTGACCTATCACCTCCCACAGTGATTAAGCAGATTCATCCAAATAAAATTACAGACTCCTTACAGTATATCTCTTGCAGCATATGTATGAGCTGCAGGATTTAAAGCAGGTGATCAAGAAACCCTGTGAGCCCTCCACAGCAACAGACTTCACCAGCATTAAACGACTAAGAGCAGCTTTCAGCTCGCAGAAGTTGCATCTAGACAAAACTATTTTTAGAAATTCTAAGTATTACCGATCAAGCATTTACAGACACTCTTTTGGGCATTTTCAAGGCTAATGTATTGCTAATTGGCCTGGGGAGGGGGGGCATCCCGCAGAAGAGGGACACAGGCACCAACAGAAGGATAAGCTTATTTTACTATCTATTTTAAAGTATTACAAGAATAAGGCAATGCAAGCTTATTATACTCTAGTTTAAGCAGCAAGGAGAACAATCAGGGTAATGCACCTAATCAGTACTATATGCAGTTAGCGATGGTTGCTAAGAAAAATCCATCAACCAATCGCCCTAACATCATCATCATCATCATCCAGATTTGCAGTTGCTGGGGAGCCCCTGTTGTAGAGAGGATTCTGGAGAACTGTCCCAGCAATTAGGAAGTCCTACGCAGTGCGTCCACTCATAGGTGAGGTCTCCAGAGTCGCTGCAAGAGGGTCCAGCTTTTATACTGTTAAATAAACAACTCTGCATAACTTTGAGCGCAGGAACATCTGGTGTTTTTCGCTCTGTTGGATTCCTCCCACAGCTTGGCCAGGGCTAAAGGAAGAATACAAGGGAGTCTCCCTATCTATTTTGGTCCTTAATCACATATTTTTCACCCAAGACAGGCCTCTGGTCTCATGGTCTTGTAAAATACTTCTAATAAAGCCACAGGCAGCAAGTTTTCCCAGCCTTGCACCAGGCCTTTAGCTAAAGAAAAATCACCCTGCTGGTTCCCACTGCACATTTAGTCTTACAGCAAAGCTTTTACAGATTGGCATTAGAATATATATATATTCTAAAATAGATTATCAATACATCACATATGTGATTAATACTATATAGTCTGGGGTTGTGAAGTTCATCTATAGGTCAGTTTCAGTGCAGGGCCTATGATTTAAGCCCTAGCACTACAGGCTACTCGATTGCTTTCCTGAACACTTCTTCCATTAGCTCCTGAATCTTGTTACTGCACTGCTGCAAGAGGAACTTGTGCTTTAGTACAGTAGAGCAGATCCTTCTGCCTCATCAGCTTCATAAAACAGACGCTGACAGGTGGGGAATAGGTACGTGTTACAGAGCAGTCTTCCCCTCACCCTCTTTCCCATGCCACTTGCTCTCCCACTTTTTTTAGTGATGCCTTGTCATACCATGTCACCTACTTCTTCCCCCTGTAGCTCTCAACATAAGGTGTGCATCTGTCTCTGATGTTCCTCCTGCTCTTCCCACTCTTTGTACCTATTTCATCTGTATCTTCATAGTGTAAAATCAGTAGACAGATACACAGAGTAAAATTAGTAGACAGATACATGAGTAAACATGATAGTGGAGAATGGACTAAAATCCGCAAGATATATTTCAGTACTCCTGAAACTTGCATTTCTGTTTGTTCGTAAAACTACCCTTTTTGTCTTTCTGTATATTATGTATTGTCTAATCCCTTAGTGTGTTATTATGCCAGTATAACATGTTACATCAGAAAACCAGAAATCAAATGTATGATTTAATGACGATTAACACATTAGTGCCAAAGTACTCATAACTGCAAACGCCAAAAATGAAGAATAACCTGTAAATATTTATTCATGCATTTAAACTAATGATAAAACCAAATACCTCTTAAAATTATATCATCATTTGCAATTTGGATATCTTCCTCATTCACAGAATAGACAGATATCGAACAAACTTTTTTATCTTTCTAAACCTTTTATTATCTGTCCCCGATTCAAACTGGTTCAAATGCGCAACTTGTGCCTGAACAATTTACCATTGTCATAGGTATTAAAAGAAATGAAACTACAGCAATTGGAGGCAATTAACTGTAATACTATGTGGTCTACCTATAATTAAACTTGTCTTAACAGTAACACAGATGTGAATTTGTACAACCGATTCTCACCATGTTTCTTTTCTGTATGAGTCTTAGAAACAGTCTTCCTTATAACAAAAACAGAAGCATTGGAAATTAACTGACCCAGGCTGTAGAGTTGACTATTCCTCTTAATGTTGAAAAACCACTTTCCTTTGCTCACCTCCTTGGTCTCTATTGCAGAATACACTGCTCCAATGACAGGGTTGTAGATTACCAATATAAAGAGATGTATATGATTTTGTTTGTGTGGGGAAAAAGAAAAAGTGTGATAGCTCACGTTTACACTAAAACTCAAACTACATATCCAAATGCCTTGGGTCAGTATGGAAAAAGCTGTAAGGACTATTTTTTTTAGTATTGTGACAAGTCCAAGTAACTTGGTGATTGTCAGTTATAAATACATAAATGGGGATTATTTCACTAAAATATAAAAAAATACTGAAAAGCTACTTCTGAAAGGTAGGATTACAATAGTTTTAAAAATAAATATATAAAATAATATACTTAAAATAGAGAATAATTATTTAAGATGTCATAAAAATATTCTTATATACACTAAATAGCAAACGACATAGGAGTAATAATACTTTTAAATCTAAACATGCTTATTACAAATGCATTCAGCCTTCATAAAACAAAAATTATTCTTTGGAAAATGGATTTTACTCATTAGTGAATTTTTACTCATTAAAATTAACTCTGTAAAGCAATGATAAATCAGCAATTTGATTTTTCTTAATGAGACATTTAACTGAATTAAATATTGCAGAGCAACACTATTACATACTGCACCATCAAAGTAGGAAGGAATTTAATTTTTTTAAACAATATAATGATTCAAGGGTTTGTTTGTGTTTGATTTTTTTTTCATTTTATTTCAGCATTCCTTATATGAAACATTAGTCAACTATACTAACAGTAATCTAATTAATTTTTAATTGGTCAGATTCTGGGTTGTCTTACAATTTTAACTCCCAGAAATCAATGGTATGCTTATGGTATTATTATGTAGAAATTATTTTGTTGCATATTTTGTCATAATTATTATTGTTTACATGGAAATGTACTACTAAGAAATAAAAATATAGAAATATAGCTGCTTTCATTGCCATTTAAATATGTTCATGCAACATTTATTTTTTTAATGAAAAAGTTAACAGAGGAGAAATTCATGGTAGTAATTCTGTCAGGTATCCTGGACACTGCTGAAGAATGTATTTTATTCCATATACACAAAGCAAACCAGAAGCGCAACTAGTTATAGTAGCACTGATGATGTGCCTTCTATTCATAAATCAGGTAAAATCCTGCCTTAAGGACCTTATTCTGTGATCTCACTTCTGTAGCTTACTCTGCATTGTCAGACCACCTTGAAATGCCAAAGAAATTTAACATAGCAAAGAAACACAGATAACCAAATAGTATTTATATAAAACCACATTCTTTAACAAAAGCCAACTATTGTATCAAATAAGGTACAAAAGGGTCTATTGCAAAAAATATGAAAGGGGACGGGGCTGCATTCACATGCACAAAGAACAAGGGGATCACACTGAAAGCTAAGAGGAAATAGGGAAAGTAACTCACTAAACAGAAGAAAGATTTGTGAAAGAGAGCTTTTGTTTCACTCTGCACTTATAATGGAAAATAGATTCTAATAATGGTAGCAAATGAGGAAAGGAGTGACGAGACTGCCTTGGGAAGGACAGTATGTTAAAGACTATTTACACAACTTAATCATATTAAAACAAGTAGACCCAATAAATTCAGTCTATTGTGCTAAAAAGTATCAACATCAGCAGTATTCAAATGTTCAGCAGTTTTATGAAGTATCAGAAGAGTGAATAGCAAGGGAAGGTATGTACTGCTGGAAAAAAATCAAAACCAATTCAGGATTACTGGATTTGCTTCCATTGTCTTGGAGATTGCTGGAATAATACAATCTTTTTAAGAATAATCTTTTTAACCTAGACAAAATTGAAAATCTTAAGTCATATAATTTCATATAATACAGTTTATGTAAAACTCACTCAATTACTTTCTCAAGAAAAATTTTAGAAACGGAACAACTTGGAAAGGCTTAGAATTTAACTTTGTTGATGCACATAAGACCAATCTTCCCTATGGAACTGCATGAGACCAAAATCAGAATCTCTTGGCACACTGATGTCACATCATAGATCTGTTACAGAAATATGAATGCGAAAAAAGGATGGTCTGAACACACAGTAGGCTAAAATACACCGAGCTGAGTCATTAAGCACTGGCTTTCCAGCTAAAAATCGGAAGTTCATGAAGCTCTTGTTGCACATCTCTCTGTCCACTAACAGATTACTCTCTGCAAGCAGACTGTTTGGTTCTTTACAAGGAAAAGGTATGCACACTACACTAGATAAATTCCTGTATGATTCCCAACTGAAATTGATCACAGCTTCTTAGAAAAAAAATAAAGAACAATGCCGAGGAAAGGACTGAAAAGAAATGAAGAAACTTCTACAAGTAAGAATACTTCTGTCATAATCCTAATTGACAGATATATGAGTCATTTAATACATACAATTTTATCACTAGACACATATCCCAAAAGAATTCAGTCAAAATGCTGGATGGACCCCACTACCAACTTAGATCATATCTGACTGTCCATTTTTATAAAATGTATAGTATAGGTGCTATCTTTTTTACTATATAACATACTCTTTCAAGCACTTTTAAAAAAATCTCTACAATGACGATATATTAAGCTTAGGCAAAGTAGAAAAGCTTAGCACCTCAAGGGGGATGAGGCTTGAAATTTGTTCATTTTAGTACAAAAGCAGAGTAGTTAAAATGCCCTCAAAGATGCTGTGTATACAGAAAACTGCTCAAATTCTATACTAATTTCTGGTGTGCATTTATTTGTACATATCTAGAACAGTCCCTCTCCTGAAGACTTCAGTACTTAATTTGTAACATATCCCAATCAACTGGAGAATTTATTAAATTCTTTAAAGATTTGAAACCAGTGGACTGGTCAGAGAATATCACAAAGTCTGATGGTCACTCTTACAGTGACCATCCAAGAGGATAAAAGACAGAACTTCCACCTGTGCACTCCCATTCTCCTTCCTCACATCATCTACAGACAAACGTACTAATAAAGATGTGATAATCCCAATGTTTAATTTAGAGTCTAACAGTTAAATCTTAAATCTGCTTTTCCATAGCCCTGTCCTTGCCATCAAAATTATCTGCAGACTGGGGCATGGAATGATGGATGTGGCCAGAAAGTGAAGACAGACACAGGGAGGCACATGATGCTGTAGGTTAGGAGTTTACACTGGCAGAAGCGAGGGAGGAAGGAGAACCTAAAATCCAGGTTCTGTATTGTAGGTTCTAAGTCTTTGTTTGTGTCTAGTAGCTTTCACTATGTCACAGTCAAGTTAATGATAAACAAATATTAAATTTACTGCATCCATCAGTAAGATGGTGTTGCAAGGTTTTGATTGATTAGTAGCATCAGGTAACAATGTAAGTTACTTTTACCTAATTCTTTAAACCTTCGTTGTCTTGATTTTGACAGAAAAATGCTCTTGTTCCATATTTAAATCACAGGACTTCAATTATAATAAAAAGACAGGCCCTGGGAAGTCAGTATATGGACTCAGCGATACTGCATTTTGGAACAAGATGTGTATTTAGAAGTTACGTGCTTTGGAAAAGTGACAAAGTGCCTAAGGAGACATGACATCACAAACCCACACTGAGCAAAATATGCTCTCTACAGAACTAGAGAAGTCCTCTCTGGATGATGTGATCTCTGGAAGTCCTCTCCCTCAAGAGGTATGCATTGCTACAGACAAATGTGGCAGCTTCAGTAGAGAAAAGAAAATAAAATAATAAACAAAAGCAAGGAGAGCTCATGTGCCCCATACACCAGTCTCTTAGCAGCATTTCCAGTCCTTAGTCTCTCAGTTTATTTATTCATCTGGAACATCTAATTTTTCCTAGCAGTAAGTAGTCCTATTGAAAGCAAACACCCATTCCTTTCTGTTCCTTTCGCGTTTTCTCAGCAAGACTCCTGAAAATATTTATATATCAGTACATTTAATGTTTAATTTAATATGTAGTCTGTTGCACATTAAAAGTCATCACTACTCATACAAAGTGGAGGAAAACAGTATAATACTATTTGAATACTATTAACTACATTTATTGGAAAAAATGCTTTAGGGTGAATTTTCACTTGATTAAATACTCTTAGAGGGATTTTAATTCCTTAAAATTGTATTTTCCCAGGATGTGACATTAGGTAAAGCTGAATCTGTAGACTGGCATCTGTCAATTTTAGTGTATTGAGGAACACTTAATTCATAGAAACATTGAATGTGTTGGAGTAAAGGGGCCTTTAAAGATCATTTAGTCCAACTCCCCTGCAGTGAGCAGGGACACCTTTCACTAGATCAGGTTGCTCAGAGCCCCATCAAGCCTGACCTTGAATGTCTCCAGGAATGGAGCCTCCACCATCTCTCTGGGCAACCCATTCAGGTCCCCGTACTTTCATTTCCATGAGTCATACGCCTGTTCAAAGTTAGGGTGATAGAAGCTGTCCCACTGTAGTTTCTATCTATTCCTTTGTGGCTAAAAACTCATTGAGATCTTCTGAGTGGCTGAAGCAAAAGCAATCCTGAGACAGTAAATTAGAGAAAACCAGTGGAAGACCGGCAAGACCTTCATATGGTACCAGTTTTTGGTAGTAAAGCCAGATCTCAAGAAAAAGTGGAGTGCCAGAATTTTAACACTACCAAGTACTCAGGCTATGTTCAGTAACAAAAAGGGAAAAAAAAAAAAAAAAGACATTTACAAATGTCTGTATTTACAGACATTAAAAATTACTGTATTTAGATTTCTGACCACAAATAGATTCTTTTGAAGCATGATTTATCCTTTTCTGTGTCAATCATACTTGTACACCTGCAGCTGTTTTTGTGTCTTTGCAATCGAAATATTCTGATGCTCATTGTATATAAACAACAAATTCCAGATATATTTAAACATAACAAACCAATCACTAGGAAATGAAGACAGGACATACAGTAATGTGGGAAGCAATTAGACTTCATTTGTGTACAGGAAAGCTCAAATGGTTCAGTGAAACCTGGTAAACTTCATTTTACATCACCACATGTTATAATCTTTTCCTAATTTGTTAGTCTTCAGTTGTGGCAATGCAGAAGGTAACAGACACCTCCAGCTGTTCCTTTTGTAGTGAATTTTAATTTAAAGTGAGTATGAAGCATTCTTCCATACCAACTAATGCAACACAAAACTACTTGATAAGTCTTCATTTCCCTTCTGAGGCTGTTCTGACTTTCTTCTCTGCACTTCCTAGTGTATAAATTCTGTGACATCGAATCTTGTAGTTGAAATACAGACCCAGAGCGAGTGTCCTTCTTCATCCATCTCCTCAGCCCCTCCCTTTTTCCAAGAATTTTTGTAAGGTTACCTCATAATGGGTAATTCATATTCAACCCGTAATTCAATTAGTTTCATTGACAAAAATACCAGCAAGCATTGCAAGGATTTAGTTTTAATTTTCAGAAAATGTAAATGTGATCATTAGCTTAGTATATAAACTGGGGGAGACAGAAGAAGAGAGAAACATCATCGTCCTGCTGCTTGCCAGAGTCCATAAAATAGAAGCATTTCACAGAAAGAAAAAAAATAAATAAATCCTGAAATGAAAATCTGTTATCTTAGGCCCCAGTTCTGACTGAAATCACCAGGAGATAATCAAAGAAGCAAGTGAGCTAGTGTGTAAGGGAGTATTGTACATACGTTAACTTCTGTGTAATGTTGTTAAATTGCATATGAACTCTTGCTAATACGTTTGCTCCTTCTGTTACGTTTTTAGCCTTACAAACAACAACTGCTTAAAGCAACACAGCAAAACCAGCTTCTTAATTACTTTTTTGAAGCAACTTTCACATGGCTTTTCAAACTAGAATAAAACTCCTAATTTAAACAACTTTTATAAATGTCATTGAAATGTCTTAGATAAACATAGTGATACTATAGACTTCAGTGATTTCAAAAGGATCCAGTCATTCCAAGGCCATCTTCTCACTATGACATGATGCATGGTATTTCTGAAGCAGTAGAAAAAAAGGAAAGTATTGCCTGAGGAACTAAAACTGAGTCACTTTTCACACAGGTATGTTATTTCATGACTGTCAGGTGCAAACTCTTCAGGATTAATGCTTTATAATTCTCATATGGCTGATGCCTTAGAACTTCAAAGTGTAGTAGAACATTTCAAATTTTCTTCAGCCCATGAGAAAAAACCTTTTCATTGGAAGTTGCTGTCAATTGGAAACTTGAATTTAATACCATACAACTGCTACATATTTTACGAAGATTAAAATTATGCACAACGTGTGCATAATGTGTGTCCTGGTAATGCAAGTTTGTTTCAGTATAAAATATGTCTTATCCTAGTGCTGAAAATTACACAGTTATTCCTTTTAGTATTTCATTAAAAAGCTTTTCTAAACTATTCTTAGTTTAAGACCAGGATTTACTCATTTATAATTATCTCTTCTTTCATCAATTAAAAGAAACATATTGGTGATTGAAAAGATAGTAATCAGAGGGCATTATGAAGAAAATGACATGAAAATCAATATATGGTTCCTCAAGAAGAGACTTAAAAAGTTTAAACTTGAATTCTAATAGTGGCAAGTCACGAATATAGAATTTTCCTCTGTAAAAAGTAATCTGTTTGCTATAAACCCAGCCCTAGTTATCTAATAATTCAAGATACAGTGTATTAGCACCCTGTCTGAATCTGTGTGAAGCTGGCCCCCTTTGGCAACTGAAAGAGCTCTTTGAACCATAGAACAGATGTAATGAAAATTGGTTCCATTAAATGCAGCTGGCAAATTACAAACTGAAAAATTAATGCACCATACCAAGACTCTGGGGGCTAGAATGAATCAAGGTGTGGTTGCCAGATGCTAACAGTTATTTTTGCTCCCCTTTTACTTCAAAATAAAAAGTACAGTAGCTTATAAATGTGCACTGGAACTGGAACTGTAACTACAACACAAATAGTAAAAATAAGCCAACAAAAACATAAGATCAAAAGTAACCTCCATTGCTACACTCTAAATGCGCACATCACAGCATGGAAAATCCTAAGCACGTGCAATCTTACATCAGCGAATTCATGGAAGAAAAATTGATGAAGGACTAGTAAATCCAAACACACAAGTTCTCACAATGTTCCCTAAGCTGTCGATTTCTCTTATCTGAGGAAAGTAGTTCTGTTCTTTTAGTCATTTTCTAATTATCCACTGCTGTGTACAATTAGACGAAGACGCTTGCCTGGTAGATTCCATGAAGAAATTATCCTGTCTCTATCAAAACCCGAATGTGAATAAAGGGAAGGGTGAAGTATTCCCAGTTGTTGCTGCTTTTGCAAAACACTTTCTATTTTAAAAATAGGAAACTGTTCAGGCATTCTAATCACTTCTTCCTTTGTCTGTTCAAGCAGACTTAAGAAACATCCTGAAATGCCAGTGGTACACAGATCACAAAAGATGAGACTACGGAAACAAAAAATAACATAATGTACATACATGCAATACACATGCAGCCGTTTAACATCTAAAGAATTGGTTCTGTCATAATCGGAAGCGTCTGTCAATCTACAAGTACTGACATTTCTTGATGTTTCTAGCCTGCCCCAGGATTACTGCTGAATTTCAAGGCTTTTTTTTGAAATGGTACCTTACTGCAGTCACCATATCTGGATATACACGTTTGTTGGAATACTGCATTGGTTAGTGCACATGGTAAGGCATAAAAAAGTCTTCAAAATTAGATGGTAGTAAAAATGAAGGTTGATGTGACTGATTTGCTAGGTGACTTTTAAAAATTAGTACATGAAAGCCTGTGGGTTATAAACAAGATGTTAAGTGTAATCAGACTGAAACAACCCATTTCCAGAAAAGCATTAAGAGTGATCACAGTTTCTGGACTTCTATCTGCTTGTTTTTCCTGATTTCTTGGTGAGTTTTGTTCCTGAGTGTGCCTGTGAACACAACTACTTATTTGCTAGTGTGCATAAAATGGTATTTCTAGTTCAATGAATTTTCATCTTATTATAAGCTCTGCCATCAGTTTGTTTGTTGGTTTTTGTCCTTTTGAATGCTGGCAAAAACATGCTGCATCTCATATGTCTCAGATACTGTATCTGCCATGTTTCTTGGGAATAATCAGGTAGCCTCAGGCCAAGAGTATGGCAAAGCAAATACTTTTCTGTAAATCTGCATTTTTTCTATTTATTCCATTTCTGGACATTCGTAACACATTTATTTACGATTGTTCTAACTATGACTTTATTAGTTGGAATTCACATCTTATAGGCTGCCTCCTGTTCTTTTTCCAAAGGTCAAAAATCCTTTCAAACACCAATATATATCTGCTGTTGCCAAGGGCCATCTGGCCAAACAGTATGAATTCACTGTCTTGCTAAACGGTGAAACAAGTGTGTTTAAATGATGGAGTTTTAGAATATAATACCTCATAATAACCTAACCACTTTCCCCTCAAAGTCATCATATCCAGTTTCAGTCATAATGAATTACAAGTATTAATCACAATTAGACACTTCATCAGGCACATTTGCTGATGTACAGACAGGTAAGAAATACATGGGTCACTAGACAGAGACACTTAAAAGCCACAGACTGAGTCAGTTGAGTTTAACCTCTTAAGCTAAACCGTTACCTGAAATACAAGAGGTGAAATTAGTTTGGCAAAGTAACTTTTGTCTCTTCAGAAGTGGATGGTTAAGACTGCATTCTTAATGAATTAGAAGTAAACACGCACTTTTGCAGGGGAAAAGGGAAAAGAGTAGAGTGAATTCAAGCTGACTGTAATCCTCAAGGATTCCTCAAGTGGTTATATTGCAAGAGAGACTCTACCTGTGAGATCCATAACCTGACACAGAGTGTGCACTAACTAAATTACTGGCAAGTAAATTGGGAAAGCACATGCAGTAAGTTTCTCCCTGGACATGAGGACAGCATAATGTGTTTGTGACATGTGCACAAAGCAGGATGTATCCATAATCTAACTCAACACCAATATATAAAGAGTATTGAGTAAAGAGTATTCATTTATATAAGTTAAATAAACATGTGTAAAGGTGGGAATTCCAACAAAAGCTGTCAAACTCTCCCTTATTGTTTTCCACTGACTATCAAGATCACAGAATGGTTGAGGTTGGAAGGGACCTCTGGAGGTTATCTTGTCCAAGTCCTCTGCTCAAGCAAGGTAAATGAGAGGGAAAACAGGGAATGAAAGCCTAGTGCACACAAATAGAGACCACAGAGATCATTGAAATAAATGGTGGTTTGAGAAGGGGGACACACAGTACAGAATATGGTTTATAAACAGTATTGAAATAGTGGTTTAGCAAACCTGGTCAAAATAACAGCTTCCATTATACGACAATCTAGTTTATATTAAGTAATGAAAGACAGCCTGCGTTCTCTGCTTTTTATTCAGCCTGAATGAGGTTGATAACAGGGAACATGTAGTAAATGAAATTTCCTGAAAGTGCACCCTGGAGTTTCTTATTTGGAAATTGAAATTTACTTAATTAATTAAATGGGAATGAGTGTTCGAAACTGCCCCAGACAAAGCTGCAGCGTTTGTTTGAAAGCATAAGCTCACTCTAGATTTCCAATGTAGCAGTGCTAACTTTTGAGACTTCTATAACAAATCCAGCAAACTAATAATTTCCAATCATACTGCATATTTAAAAAGTGCTATGAATCTAACTTGTCATTATATGTCTCTATTTTGATACACTTACAGTCAATATTTGCATTCTTTATTTCATAAGGGATGGAAATAAATCATTCAGTTGAGTTCTTTTAGCCTCTCCCACTAACTGTAAAAAAAATATGAAATTTCCACATGGTGGCACTGATGCTTCTAGTGACTGGTCTGATTTCTTCCTCTAAAACTGTTCAAAATTAGCTTCAATAGTAACAATCAAAAGTCTAAACAAATAAAAGTCTTCTGAAGGAATGCATGCATATTTAAGTGTTTTCCCAACAGTATAAAACAATCATAGAAACATACATTATATAATCATAGAATTACAGGCTTGGGTTGGAAGGGACCTTAAAGATGACTTGGTTCCAACCCCCCTGCCACGGGCATGGACACCTCCCACTACATCAGGTTGTTCAAAGCCCCATCCAATCTGGTCTTGAAAACTTCCAGGGAGGGGACTTCCAAAACTACCCTGGGCAACCTGTTCCAGCATCTCACCACCCTTATAGGGAAGAATTTCTTCCTAATACCTAATCTAAATTTAACTTCATTTGTTTAAAGCCATCACGCCTCATCCTATCACTAGACAGTCTGATAAAGAGTCCCTCCTCAGATTTCCTGTAGGCTGCCTTTAAGTCTTGGAAGGCTGGTATAAGGTCTCACCAAAGCCTTTCCTTCTCCAGGTTGAAGAATCTCAATTCTCTCAGTCTGTCCTCATAGGGGAGGTGCTTCAACCCTTTGATCACCTTCATGTCCCTTCTCTGGATCTGCTCAGGCAGCTCCATATCCTTCTTAAAATGTACGTCCCAGAGCTGGACACAGTATCACAGAAGGGGTCTCACAAGAGCAGAGTAGTGGGGGAGAACCATCTTTCTCGACCTGCTGGCCATGCTCCTCTGCAGCCCAGGCTGTTTAGGCTGTGAACGCACATTGCTGGCTCATAGTTTTTCATCCACCAACACGCTCAAGTCCTTTTCTGCAGGGCTGCTCTTAATTCCTTCATTGCCCAGCCTGTATTTGTGCTTGGGATTGCTCCCACTCAGGTGCAGGACCTTGCACTTGGCCTTGTTGAACTTCATGAGGTTTGCACAGGCTCATCTTTCAAGCCTGTCAAAGTCTCTCTGGAGGACATCCCTTCCCTCCAGCTATGAGCACCACGCAGCTTGGCGTCAGCAAACTTGCTATGTCATCAGTGAAGATATTAAACGGCACTGGTCCCAGTACCAAACCGTGAGAAACACCACCTCTCCACTTGGACATCAAGTCATTGACCAAAACCCTGAGTGTGACCACCTAGCCAGTTATCCAACGAGTCGTCCATTCATCAAATCCATGTTTCTCCTATTTAGAGACAAGGATATCATTCAGGACAACATCAAACATGTTGTACAAGTCCAGGTAGATGACTAGATGCAATAAGTATCATGATGCTTTGCACAAGTCCATGTAGATGATGTCATAACGTATGGTCCAGGTAGATGACATCATAAGGTATGCTCAGAAGAACCATGTATGCTTAAAAAAAACGTGTATGCTTAAAAAAAATCATAGCAGTTCTTGCTTCCTAAGTGAGAATACTGTGGAGAGTGGATACAAAACTTCTTCTATACAAAGAACTTGCACACAATTAAAATATTTTCTGCAAGAAAAGGAATTTATACTAACAAGTAAGCATATTTATGTTTTATGTTTTATTGGATGGCAATTAAAAGTTATGTACCAGCAGGTACAAAAATATAAAATAGCATGTTAAAAAACATGCACAATTGCTCCAGAAAACTGTAGACAGCAGAGACAGAAAAAAAAAAAGGAAAACAAAGTAAGAAAATAACCACTGCTTTTAGCAACAGAAAATTTACTCTTTGCTTTGGAGGCACAGCATCCCTTTTCAGGTGTTTCAGACACTAATTAATCTGAAGCAAGAATAACATAGTAATACTAATAAATTTTTCCATGAAGAACAAAGTTGACATTTTTTGGTGGTTCTATATATGATCTATAAATCAACAGCTTCTTTTCAAAAATCAAGACCTTAGTAAGTAATGAATTCTAAAATATACTTACTGTGCCTAAATTTGTACAGAGTTTTGAGAAAATGACATGACATTCTCTGCACAGAATCACTAGGCCTACTGATAACAGTTTTATGAGTAATTAGCTACAAAAATTTCTAGAACCAGGTGTTATTTACCGGTAGTGTAAGCAAGTATGCTGATTTTGTAGAAGTTTCTTTTCTATATTTATATTCTTTCATGCCATTAATACGTATTTAAGTGTGCAATAGTTGAAGGGATGATGGAATAGACTCAATGTAGTACAGTAACTGCTATACTATTCCAAAAATAGGTTATAAAGAAAAAGTTCAAATGTATTTTCCTCCCTTCTATCAAATCCAATCAACTTCATAAGGCCACTCTTCATTTTCATGCAACCCTGTGAATTTTAACACTAGGAAATAAGCTACAGAGGCAGCAAGGTAAACAAAATCCATTATGAAATTCTCCAAAATCAAAATAAAAAGTTTCATAAATTATAACTTACTATTTTTTGCACTAGATAATCTTTCATCATTAACTATTTTTATTTTATCATCTTTCTGCCATTAACTACAAGAAACAGCAGTTATTAAGGAGCTCAGTCAGAAGATAGGAACCAATGTGCTTGGGTGTTGGGAATTTCAGTGCAGGTACAATGCAAGAACAAATTCTGGAAACAAAATCTACTCCCTGGGCAGGCAGAGAAGAGATATTTTTTTCTCTATAGATCATAGAGTGCCTTATATGTGTCTCAGCAGACAAAAGATAGTTCTCCTAACAGCACCATAGGAATATAGGCATAGCAGCAAATAATGTGTTTTCTTTTTTATGCAATCCTTTGAACTGTATCTCCTATTCAAATTCTGAGCAAAAGTGCCCATGTATCTATTAAAGGTTAGACAGATTTACCTTTAGCAGTTTAATTTTGTATTGCTCCATTTCCTTTCTTTCAGTCCAGAAACTAATTTGAGAAACAAAATTTTTCTAGTAAGGTTACAGAACTCAAACGACACTAATGAAAGAAACAACTGATGAATGGACTACTATGATCTTTCTTCACTTCAGATAATAGCTCTGCAGTAAATCAGAGCAGATTACTGAAAACGACGATGGCCCACCTAGACTGCTGTACCATGAGACTGGGACAGAATTCCTCCTCAGTGTCTAGTTGAAATTATTTCATATCCTGAAGCAAAATGAACAATATATCCCTCGTAACTCAGGCAAAAACAATGTCCCATCTTACACAAATCTAAATATTTATTTTTAATTCCAGTTGAACTACTTCTGCTTCAACCTTATGGAGGGTGGCAGAAGCCTATTACTTCATGCTTAGCACTAAAATGTTCCTCAGATATTTATCAGTGCATTCTTCCGTGTATTAAAAGTTAGTTAGACACATTATTCAAAGTACTAAAATTGTAATGAGGTGCCCATTAATTTTAAACTCAGGCCTTTTTTTAAATGTCACAAAGTGACTAGAAAAGCCAACTCAGAAGTTTGGTTGAGAATAATAAATAATATAAAGAAATCTCTTTTTTTTGTTGTTTTCCTTTTTAAAAAATATTTCCTAATGATAATATTTCTATTTTTGTAAAAAGGTCTTACTGAAAAGAGTAAAAAAAAATCCTAATGTTGGTGCTTTAACCCCCTAAACTAGTGTTAAGAAATATGAATCTTGTCTTTATTCTCTACTGTTTTAAATTGGCACCATTTTAGATATTTTTGATAATTATTCTACCTTATATACTTCAGCATGGCACACAAATTTCTCAAACATATTTGCATAATATATATAAGCAGAAAATCTACTGATAAAGTGTTCATATGTGCAGTACAGAAGTATTGTATTTACCTTCCACCTGTTGCACAAAATTCCATGCTAGGAGGATATTTACTCCACTCCCCTCCCTCTAGTATTGAAAAATATCTAACACAAAAAGCTTTAAGTATTTAAAAACATGAAGAAAGCAAAAAAAACCCAACAACCAAAATCAAATAGCAGGCAGTCAATACCAGAGCTACTTATAAAGGAACACTTCTTTAAACTGCCAAACTGCTAACTTTATGTGTGTGTGTGTGTGTTATAGGTCTGTATTATGTTATAGGTACACCTTAAGCTCTCTGTGTGTCAGTATGTGCATGTATACAAATAAAAAATATATTTATTGTAGTAATGTGCAGTGCATGTGATTTAAATACTATTTGTACTACAATTAACTTGAGTAAGACACCTCGCTGCAAGAGCCAGGAGAAAAACAAATTGACCTTTCTTGGGTTCTTAATAAGTAAAGCTTTCTGAAAATAATCAAATATTGCTTGACTGGGATTCTGTCTACAAAATCAGACAGTGCTTTTAAAAGCTTTATCCTCTTTTTCTTTATTTTAAAAATATTCTTTGGTATTCATATGTAAAATAAGAAGCAGAATGTTTACCAGAAGTAAATATGCACATTTAAAAAAAGATCTGTGTTTTTATGACTATTGGGTTTTGGTTGTTTGGTTTTTGTTGTTTTTGTTGTTGTTGTTGTTTGGTTTGATTTTTAAGTTACCATTTGAATAGCAGAATTGCATCACAATGTAGAATGATTATGTTTTAATCCTTGGTGGTCTTCTTAAATATATAAACAGCACGATAGCAACAAAGAAGTTTTCAGTTCATGAACAACAATGTAATTATTAACGAACTGATTTACAAAAATGTGATACATTAAAAAAAAGCCACATGAAAGCTACTGTGGAAAAGACAAGGTTTTTAAAATGCACGTGGAATAGCAGAATATAAGTTGGACAGATAATGACCACAGCAAATGACCTTGAATCAAATGATGGAAATTAAGGTAGAGTGATTTACATTTCAGGGTAAATCTTTATCACTGTGCTACAGTACAGTATCTGAAAAAAGAAAAGGAAAATCAAGAGTGCAGATGGGAGAAAACCTCATAAGATACTGCATATCTACCCACTCCACATGTAAAGGCGTATTTTTTCTTTAAAAGATGATTCTAGACTACGAATCTAGTATAAAGACTACGCATGCAGGAGCCTCTAGAAGGACAAACAGCCTTAGGATGTGGAGGAGTGGGAGGAATTTAGACATTTACATGACGTATCGATCACCAGACCCTAAGGAGAAGGGTAGAAGTGAGTAAAATAATAACATTCACCTCCATAAAATTGGTGCCAGGAATCAAAATACAAACAATGAGAAGGAATGCTTTCATTAGGGATATCAACAACACTGGCGCATTGGATCAGCAGCCTTTTTGCCCTTATCTTACCTTCAGATGACAGTGGTGGCACAGAAGTAGAGGCAGAGAAGTAAGAGGAACAATCTTAGGCAACGAATTCAAGCTTAAGTTAACAGGACATTTTAGGTTAATTAAGGGTAAGGGATGATGTTTGTTGTTAAGTATACTCCCAGGAATTAATTTTATTTTATCTTCTTGTGTTTCTCACCTAACAGACTAGAGAAGATTAAGAGTTTTAGCAAATGTCTGAATCCAAAACACACTCCTGTGGCATTCAGAAATAACCAGAACAGCCTTATGTGCTCCTTTCGAATTAAGATCACAAGGTTGTGGACCAGAAGCAGAGTTTTTCAACAACTCATGACTGACAGGAAAATCCCTTGACAGGCGGTACATACCTAAATCCGTAAGGTTCAAAGAAAACTCATGGCATGCCTATAGTTACAATAGAAATGTAGTATTCACATATAGAAAAAGATAGTAAAAGTTCCTCTCTCAGGTATCTTTATTGAATATGAAAATGAAACAATTAAACTAATAAGCTAAAAATTAAAAATATTCCTAGAAAAAAGAAACCCACAATTTTTTTTAGTCTGAACTTTATAACTTTGGTCCTAATTAAAACAAGTTTTATAACTGTTGCCTTATTATACCTTATCCAAGGCAAAGACGTTTTTCTTTATTAAATAAAACAGAACTTTAGGAAGCAAAACAGTAGAAAACCAACCACAAAAGAACAGTGACAGGGAGCAACTGCAGACCACTGCCAGTGTCATATTTCTACTCCCAAAAGGCAAACAATGTTTACTTGGTTGGTCTAATAGACAGAATCACTAACTATGCACACGTGCACAAAGGGAGAGGGAGGAAGTCAGTCACACAGAACACAACAATCCGCTGGGACATAAGGCCAAATCTAGTAGTGTAAGAAAAGAAATCATTCCAATCAGGTTGTTTTGAAGTGAAATAGCTTGTGCCCTAGCGGAGTCTAGTCAGTTCCATGACAATGGTCACTAATTCAATAAAAAGTCCTAAAAAATTTGACTTTGAATTCTTTTTCCCTTTCTCAGTGTTGCTAATTCCTGATTCTTCTCTACTGCTGAACAAACATAGTAATGGATCAAAATCAATTAATAGCAATACCCCTCACTGTTGTCCTTGGTTTTTGTATACATTAACATGAAATTACAACTGGAAGAGCTGTATGACACTAGGCTATATCTGGATTTTCCTTTGTCTTAAATCCTGTCTTATCATTTCTTCCTGTGTTGCTTTACAAAGTCTGTAATTCTACTGTATTAATGCTTACAAATTAAGTTTCCATGCAGTGACAGGCAAACAAAATGAAAGGTAGTAAGAATAAAGAAATAAAACAATAAGAAAACCACCTCCAAGCACAAAATACGTAGGGCATAACATTTTTTGCACAGGCTTAGTCTGTGAAAGAAGGAGATTTTGTCAAATTGACTCACAGACATTTACACTAGCAAACAAATGACTTAATTATCTGTGGATATTTGTACAGATAGCTACAAAAAATGCATAGAACTTAAAAATTGTTAGTTTAAAAACACCTTTGCTTCTTCTCATTGTTTGAAAACACGTTTTGATACACTTGCTACCTTGCTACATACAAAATGAGACATTCTGCTGAATATGCTTTACAGGTACACATCTGTGTATGTATGTAGATATACATGTGCACACGCACAGAGGGCACATGGGGATGTGCACACACATATGGGGGCAATGAAGGGAGATGCAGGTCTGGCAAGTGGTGGTTTTAATGTAAATCGCAGGAATTCTGATGATTTCTCTATGGTTCTTTAATAGACAAAACGAGGCAAATAAACACACAAACCAGAGCGAGACAGATAAAGCATTGTGCTGGTATCTGGTTTAGCAGAAGGCGAAATACCAGCAAAACATTATAACTACCAGGAAAACACCACAGCCTAAACAAAGCCATTCCAAAAAGGGAGTAAAAATAAATTAAAGGATGTAAATTCTAGTAGTTACAAGTGATGGGACACTTAATTCCAATATAAATGGGAGACAAAAAAAATCCTGTTCAACTGTCTTTAAATAAGAAAAGAAGTTAAAACTTCTTTTTTAAAGGAGCAATCAGTGATAATCATTAATATATTGCACTCATTGCAAGTTAATGTAACCCAGGAAACAGCATTTTCCATAGTGAGGGTTGTTTGTTGTTTGTTTTTGTTTTTGTTTTTTAATGGGAAGGATACTGCTGCTCTGTGCATCTGGGCTATGAAATAATTTATCTGTTATTGCTACTAGTCTCTGCATTTCTCTCCTCCCTGATACTTGTGTGATATAAGGAGAATATAAAAATGCTTATACCATAATGAAACTGGGATGTTCTTTGCACCTGAAAGAAGCCTTGGAAATCTGGAATCACCAGACTGATCTAGCACCTGAGTCCCACTTCTTTACCTGCCCCTGCATTTGGGAGGTACAGACTGTTTCTAATTGCCAGAGCATAAACTACATAAGACTTTTTATGGTAAAGTAGTGCTTCAGGATTTAATAAAAGATTAGAGAAAAGGAGGCATGTCTGATACAAGAATACAGTGACATTAACTGCATATAAATTTGTGGAGGTGTATCTCTTTTGTGGATGGTATTTAAGGGGGCGTATCGCCTAACAGAAATTGCAGAGCCAATATTTTGTATGCAGAGCTGATGGTTGAAATGCTGAAAGGCACTGGAAATTTCATTCCAGTTTAAAGGAACTCTTTTCTGCCATCACTGGAGCTGAAATTCTTTATACAGACACCAGGTACCAAGCTGGTAAAGGGCTTAGAACATAAGTCTTGTGAGGAAAGGCTGAAGGATCTTGGGCTGTTTAGCCTAGAGAAGAGGAGACTGAGGGGAGACCTCGTCGTTCTCTACAACTACCTGAAGGAAGGCTGTAGAGAGGCGGGGGTTGGTCTGTTCTCCCAAGCGGAGAGGCATAGGACAAGGGAAAATGGATTTAAATTGTGCCAGGGGAGGTTCAGGTTGAGGTTGGTCTGTTCTCCCTAGTGGAGAGGGATAGGACAAGGAAAAATGGATTTAAATTGTGCCAGGGCAGGTTCAGGTTGAATATTCGGAAGAATTTCTATACTGAAAGGGTTGTCAGCCATTGGAACAGGCTGCCCAGGGAGGTGGTTGAGTCACAGTCCCCGGAGGTGTTTAAGAGACAGGTGGATGTTGTGTTGGGGGGAATTGTTTAGTAGGTTGATAGGGCTGGGACAAAGGCTGGACTCGATGAACTTTTAGGTCTCTCCCAGCTGATACGATTCTATGAATCTATGATTCATTGAATGAAAGAATATGATTCCCCTGGATTTTTAAAAGTTCTTTCTGTTTTACTATATGGAATTTCTAGATATCAATAGCTTTGCAAGGAAATAGTGTTACTAAATACCTTGATGAATAGCTATGAATCTCTCTGATGGAGATCAGGCAAATCCTGACAGAAGGTTCTTTCTATAGATAAGATCATCCCTTCAGTTCTCTTTTTGCTGGGAAGAACAAGCCTACTGACTAGGGAAACTCAAATTTTCATGTATGTTGGAATACCTCTGACATCATGATCTATGTGATCATGCACCTGAAGCTTAAGACTAGACCACACACAGGGGGGCAAAGCTGTTTTAAATTTAACTTTCAAAATAGTTACAAGAACCACGTTGTCATGCTAGTGGAAAAATTCAGGTATTTAAGACAGGATAAATTGTAGGGTACAGCTTGTATGGTAACCAACAAAGTACAGTTTTAATGAGATGAAAGATTTGAAAGGGTTATTTGCAAACTGTCTAATAATAAGTAATTTTAGATGTCTCAAGGCCAGTCATAGGGAGAATGTCGTTTATAGTTTTATAATCTTTGTGACATGGTGCCCTCCAGCAAGCACAGAATGGGTCCTATTTCAGTTGTTTTAAAAGACCTGAATGTATCAGAATAAAGTTGCTCTCAGCATGATAAAACAGCATGAAATACATTCCCTTGCAAATTGTTTACAGAAAAAAATGTGTTTATGGAAATGTATCACTGATTAAAATTACTAAAGGTAAAAGACTCTCTCTGAGTCTTTTAATTGTATTTCTTCCTAGAGTGTGGCTAGTAAGGATGTTATTCTTAACTCCCACTATGAAAAAATAATAATAATGTGTTTTTTTCTTTGAACTACTATTTTCCCTAACTATTTTGAATATTCTGGTCTCTAAAAAGCTTGTGACTCCTTTGATGAACAAAATCAAACTCCGTTCCTGGAATGTTGGTCTTGTGAAAGGGAACATATATTTTGTGACCTGTGAACAGAGCCTGTCAGAATTTTATCTCAAGAAAACCTTAGTGAAGAAGTGTTTTGATTCTGAAGATGATTGTTTACCCTTGCTCATTATTGAGACTGAACAGGGAAACTTGAGTAGTGTGAAATACCAGACCAGAATTTAAGAAAAAGAGGTAGAGAAAGTAACTTGAGAGCTCAAATACTTCCCTATTCCAATTAGTCAAAACCTTGTCAATTACTGTAAAAAAAGCTTCTTTGTTTAAAACAAGAACTTTTCACAGCAATTGAAATAACTTTCTTAGTTTGTAAATTTCTTAATTTTAGCAGTCATAAGTGACAACTAGATAATGAATTTACTCTAACACAATGAGGCAGAAGTTCAAAGGTTCAGATTAGAATGGTGTGCTCGGTGTCACTTTTCTGTTAAGCCAAGAGACAATAAAATTCTGGATTGCATCTAAGAGAATTGAACTACAGCATTATTCACAGCGTGAATTACACATTGTGGGTTTTGTTTTTTATTTTTTTTCAATCAAAGCAATAGTAGAAGCAGGATTTGCTTCAGATTTGCCTCTTCAGAGATTGACTGGAAAAAACAACATAAAAATAGAGGATCCACATCGTGTGTCATAATGCAATAATGTTGCAAAGTTCTGTATGCTTGATATCATTATACAGTTTAGTCACATGACAGAAGACATGTGTGAAATAGCTTTGTGCAAAAACTTCAAAAAAGTATAAAATCGCTGAAGTAGTCACATCGAACCAACTGAACTACTATAATTTTTTTCCAGTAGAAAATTTTGATGTTCACATTTTTAAACAAACAATCTAATTTCCTCAAAATAAGAGGTTTGACTGTTTTGGATTTCATCCAGAGACTAAAACTTTTAAAAGTTCTGTTTCAAATGACTGTCAGTTTTCAGTTTGGAATAAAAAGAAATCAAACCACAAACAAACCAGAACAATCGGTTATTTTCACAAATGTGTGCACAGACCGTCTTTAAAAGCTGTTTGTATTCCTCACATTTACCTTTACTTAAATGTCTGAATCTTCTGTGAAGAAAATGACTGTGTATAGGGAGGTTGTGTAATATGACTGTTAAGGGGAATAAAAGCTCTGCTCTGATGTAAAAAATAAATAAATAATTCTGTCAGTCAGAATCTCTTAAAGTCTTCAGAAACAGACACAATCTGTCGTGTTTGGAGAAGCAGTATTATCGCAAACAGAAGCTAATTTATGCATCTTGCATTATTAGTACTAAGACATTTACAAGTAAACTACTAAATATAAAACATTACAAGTTCGCTGAATCAGAAGAACCTCAGCTTTTGGTATGATTAAGTTTTAATTGTATTTTTCCTTAGGGATCACTAGTAGCTAATAAGCTCGTGAAAACAGGACTTTAAATAGCAAGAGTAGTAAAAGTCACCCCATGCACCATATTTTGATATGCCTGACTGCCTAAGGCATCCTATTGCCTGCAGTTTACAGAGTTCAGTTTTCATCAATGAAAAACCCTTAAGACATTCTTATTTTTGAAATGACAGTTGTTTCAGTACATCATGTATCTTTTGTGACTCTCAGAGATGCTGCTACCATGTCTTCTTACTTTTACAGTGCTTTGTTTGTTAGAAACACTTCTTTGAGAGCCACAAATTCTGAATCGATGTCTTGGTTTGAGCTAAACAGAACACTTCTCAAATTTAATTATATGCCTCTCACTGGCTGATAACAGTGATTGCAGTTATAGCAGTGAACAGAGATTGCGGCTATAAGCATTTAGAGTAACCTCTAACCTTATAAAAAGTCTTACATTTCATTTCCTGAGACTATTGAGTCTTTCTGCTAACTAGTATAAATTTGTACGGACCCTTTTCTCAGCCAGATCAAAGAACTCTGGGCTGCGGAATGTGGTGATTCCAGAGAAGAGAGCAAGGGAAGCTCATACAGGTACAACCCATCTACAAAGCATGTGTCAGAACAAACATGGAGGCATCATTCTGCAAGCAAAAAGAGCAGAAAATAACCAAACCCACACTTCTGCTATAAATCGGCATGAATCAGAAGAAGTTAATGTCTTTCTCCCATAGATTTACATTTTTATCCTTTCTCTAGGTGCTTCTGAATGGAGTTTTAAAAAACCTGGCAGCTAACTTGAAAGGAGTCTATACTGTCCTGGTTAATTTAATAATAAGTTGCCATTAAAATAAACTTCAGAGTGTTCATTTATTCCCTCCTACATATTCTAACCAAAGTCTTACTCCCAAATTTACGAAGGGGCATCATTGATTTGTAAGATTAATTCGGGTGGTCACATAAAAATGTTACTGCATGATTTCAGACAATATAATTGCATTTCTGTAACTACATTTCTGCAACTGGAAATAGATGGAAATCTTGCACACACAAACATGTAGAAAGAATATTTTTTTCCAATATAATCATTACTATCTATGAAAATATATTAGATTGAGGAACACAACATTAATAAATGAATGGCATCTTCAAAATCATCAAAGAGTTGAACAAGATTACATTACTGCTCTAATTTATTGATTTTTGATGACAGATGATTTAACTCACATAACAGTTCAGTTAGTTCTATCAGAAAATCAATACTGGGATATGACAATCGAGATGCAGAGGAATGACTTATAGAACATCAAGGGTAAGAATTCATTAAACACAAAGAAAAATAAAGCATTAGTACACTGAGCTTCAGAATAAACCAAATCCCATGGACTTGTAGGACCCCAGACACTGTAACAGGTGCAACAATTATGTATGGCACAACTTTAGAGACCTACTAGCCAATCATCTGGGAGCTCTGCATTTTTGATGAGAGAATGAACTGTTAATTAACAAATATTAAGATCCCAACTTGTCAAGTAAAATTAAACTCAAGGGATGAAGCATGGCTGCCCATGAGAAGCTAACTATCAAAGCTAAATCAGGTCAAAACCAGTGAATGCCCTTTGGAAACAGAGAAAGGAATATTTCTGCTGTTTCATTTCTGGTGGTTCACAATACCTTGGAGCAGCTCAATTAACCTTTTTCTTTGAACTCTGAGATATAGAAGGCTCTCACATATGCTCTTTTGTAAAGGTCCAGGGATCCATGTTACCTCTGAGCTTCCATACCAGTCAGGCTTTTATTCCTTCTATCGAGAATCCATTGCATTTGACATCCTAGGGATTTCACTCTAAGAGTGAAAGGATTTGAAGGACAATCTTACTGCTTGAGAAAACCACCTTTTCTAAGATGAGCACCTCACAGTTTTGCACTAAAGAACCTCCACATCACAACTGCTGCCCTGCACAAGTGCCTTGAAAATGCATCAAAAGGAGTGTAACAAGCAGGTCGAGGGAGGTGATTCTCCCCCTCTACTCTGCTCTGGTGAGGTCCCACCTGGAGTACTGTGTCCAGTTCTGGAGCACACAGTAGAAGAAGGACATGGATCTGGTGGATCGGGTCCAGAGGAGGGCCATGAAGATGATTAGAGGGCTGGAGCACCTCTGCTATGAGGACAAGTTGAGAGAGTTGGGGTTATTGAGCTTGGAGAAGGCTTTGGGGCGACCTAATAGCAGCCTTCCAATACATGAAAGGGGCCTACAGGAAAGCTACAGAAGGGCTTTTTACAGGGGCCTGTAGTGATAGGACAAGGGGCAATGGCCTGAGACTGCAAGAGGGTAGATTTATATTACATATAAGGAGAAATTGTTCACCACAAGAGTGGTGAAGCACTGGAACAGGTTGCCCAAAGAGGCTATACATGCCCCATCCCTGGAAGTGTTTAAAGGCCAGCCTGGATGGGGCTTTGAGCAACCTGGTCTAGTGGGAGAGGGGTGTCCCTGCCCACAGCAGGGGGGGTGGAACTAGATGATCTTTAAGGTCCCTTCCAACCTTAACCATTCTATGATTCTATGATCTCTTTAATCTGAATATAGGGAAGATGGATTCACAGAGTAACACAATTTTTTGACTAGTTCCCTTACGGCGCAGATCTGAGTACCGCAGTGTAGGAAGTTGCCCGCCATGTACGCACAACAGCACAAAGATGTATATTCCTCTATGAAGTCCCTTTGCTGCATGAGGCTGAAGCTGAAACCTGTAAATGACAAAGCAAAGCTGCCATCCATATATAAGCAAGAATACTAAACTTTGCAAAGAAATATGTTCTTTTCAGCTTTCATTTCTAAAATCAGGGATTTGTCATTTTAACTATTAACCTGAAATAAACTCCTAATACCTGACAACTTTTGGAGCTATGCAAGTGTCCTCAATGATGCCATTACCTAGTCTTTTTCTTTTGAATGAATACTGAGCCCAGGTAAAGTCCAGCAGACATTTAGTTCTACTTGATCTAGCCCGGGTTTTCTGTTAGTTGGCTATCAGAGCACACCCTCTTTTGATTTTGAAGACAGAGCATGCATGCAGTAGGCCTGTAAAAAAACTGCTTGTGGTAAAACACGTGATGTAAGGCCACATGCATTGGCAATCACTTTTATTACTGCTACTGACAGTAACATAGTAGCTAGCTCATGATGAGTACAAAGCCTCAGCACCAGTCAGCCAGCCAGCTGAAAAACAGTGATTATTTTTACTTGCTTCCATAACAAATTGAATTGTAGCCGATCTGCTTCTCTCAAATGAAATAATTCAGTTTGCCGAAAATGTGCAAAATTGTGAAAAAAAAATCTTTCTGAACATATTTTTTCAGGTTTTTTTTAATCAGTAAACTGGCGAATTCTATTTAATATATCCAAAATTATCATAAATGTAGGTGTGGATGTTAATTATTTGAAGTTTTTGGTTCATAGTTCAAATCCTACACTGGATTCTTTTGTGGGTACTTCTCAATACATTAAGTTTATTTAACAGTATACAACTACTCTGAAGTCGCAATTGGACATGATAAAATTAAATGATTTTTTGACTAGATACATGGCTCAGTGCTATTCAGCAATTCAATAACAGAGGTAATACTTTCCATTTGTAAGAAATACTGAATATAACAGAGGAAAACCACACACAAAAACGTGATTCTTAGTCTTATTCCTAAAATATTTGATAGTATATTATCACAGCTATAAAGAAAGTGCCTTTAACCCAAATCTATACTGGAAATTCACACCCATGTTAAGTACTGAAGACCTGCATTTGTTCCCACATGAAGGCAACACAGAAAATTCATGGAAATCCTGAGATCACATCTAGCAAGCAAAAATCCAGGTGCATAAGCAAACAATTTCTGCTATTA
Organism: Apaloderma vittatum; assembly: GCF_000703405.1. Classification (NCBI taxonomy): domain Eukaryota; kingdom Metazoa; phylum Chordata; class Aves; order Trogoniformes; family Trogonidae; genus Apaloderma; species Apaloderma vittatum. The sequence continues at coordinate 59,178 of NW_009735608.1, read as the reverse complement.
AAAGTCAAACTCTGCTGTAACACAATTGACATATTTTTAAAATTAACTATGTAAAGGCTGGAAAAATGACATTCCATTAATTCACAACCTGTGTCTCACTGGAAAAGCTACAAAAGACCTTCCCATAATGCACTGCAAATTACATCACTAATACTCATCTGGAGGCAAAGCTTCTCTCTAATTTGGAGAGCAAATTCAGACCTTCCACTACCTCAGATCTAGGTCTCTCCACAGATGCGAAGGATAAGCATGCCAAACTGCGTTGAATAAAATGTGATTATTTGGCTACATCTCTTGCTACTTACTAAGGTAGAAATGCATGTAGCAAAATCAGTGTTTTACTCTCTTTATATGCCCTGCGTACCATACCACCTGCAAGATCACTTAATTATTATATTCACTTTTTACCTATGTCATTTGCAGGGTGGTAGGGCGGTTTGGGGCAAGAGAGACGAAGTATTACCAAATGCTTTACTAAGCTACAGAAACTCCTTATTCAAATGACAAGAAACCTTTAGTCTCACTTTCTTGTTGAGAAAAGCCTCAAACACTTCTTTATCCAAATCACAACAGACCAGGGCTTTAGATTTTAGTGAGACATAAGGATTGCTAACCTGTTGAAAATTCTCTTTGATTTCAACTTGACTGTCTCAAAATGATCCCATGTTGCCTTTTATCTGAATTTTTATGTCTGAAAGCAGCAACAGCAAAATCTCTCCTATATTCTTTGAAGGAAGTATCTTTAATAAAAATAGCAATAAAAGAACACATATGAGTATATTTTAGCTTCCCTTTACTCTTTCAGATGTTACCTACACAGCTCAATGCTCAGAACAGGTTTCTATTATATGTATATTTCCAGGACATCTAATTTAAACTTTATGAGTTCTTCTGAAGTTTGTCAAAATAATTTATTAAGTGTGCTGACAAAAATTCACTTATTTCTGCTTCTCTGAGTGTCCTCAAGGAAACCTGGGTAAACAGAATGAAAAATGAGGCAGCACAGAAGAGGGGTAGTAAGAGAGACAGGAGACAGGACAGAGCCTTTGGAAGTTATCAGAAGGTTTTAAAGAAACACCTTATTTCAATCCTGCCCTTCCAAAATAAAACAAAGACAGAACATTTGGAATAAATGAATAGATGATTATTGTAAAACAACAGAGAAAATTTAAGATGAAAGAGTTATGTCTTTATATTGTCCTAAGCAGAGTCTGACATCCCAGCCTTTGGATATACATGCCACAGAAAAGACAAACTTTCCTTCTTCGTCCTGTTTTCTCTGTGCTCAGTGTGAAAGATGAGGAAATAGCCTGGTCCTACTGAAAAAAAATCAATCATACGCACACACAATCTGTCTATTCACTGAAAACTTAGGGATAGAGATTTCCTGCTGCTGAGGAAGATGTTGTAAATTCAGAGGGGAAAAATTATACAGCAGCTTTTTCATTTGTGCTAGATGAACACTGTCAGAAACTTAGCACAGAACAGATGAGTTTTTAGTTAGCACTAGAGCGAGTATTCTACAACACATATAATGTAACAGTAGTGGTTCGTGGCCCTCTAGTAGAACATATACTTTATGTATACATGTAAAATAACTATATATATATATATATGAACATAGACAGCTTAAAACACAGCTTGACTATCTGGATTTAAAGTTTTACTTACAAGTAGGTGTTGTGAATTTGTATGAGCAAACCTCATGTGCTCATGCCTTTGTTCCTTCCCTTGCTGAACCTTCCTCTCTGTGTCTCACAGGCAGCCCAGTATTTCACGAAACTACTTATCTGACCTAGGCCACGCTCCTCTCTTTTCAAAGTTTTAGTTTCTTTAGTTGTGTAGCCACTTTCACAGCCTGTTCTTTTACCAGGTAGCTTTAAGTATTAAAGTGCAATCTAGTCTCCAGCATGTTAATAATGGAGTGAGGGAATGCTGCAGCTACGTATAGGAATGTTGTTTCAGCTGATACATTGGTGATTATGAGTCCACACAGGGAAAGGGCATTTATCAGATTTGCATTCAGTGGTATGACAGTAGGAATGCAGAGCACATTGTAGATTATTTTCTGTTCCTGTGAAAATAAGCATATAAGGATTTGGTGCAAGCATTTGCATCTTTCCTACAAATGTATCTGTAAACGCTCACAATTCCATTTTGATTGGGAAACAAGACTATATATGGTCAATACTGTCAAATTCATAAAGGCTACTTACAGCCAATAATACTTACAGTTTGTATTAAAAACTTTTTTTTTGTTATTTAACATACATATTCATTTTTTCATAGAGTTCAAAAAAAGTTCATTCTAATAGATTGTGTGAGAAGAGGCTTTATATTTCGTTGGAAAATTCATGTCAGAAGCTATGGGTAATGACAGAAGTATGTACAATTTTATATCAGTAAGTAGTTATATGGTATAGGATTATGCTTTTTAATATTGCATTTTTGAATGAGTGCCATAAAATTAAAGTATTACGTTTTCAAACACCTGTTTCATATAGCTATAGAAAATATAAAATACTAAACCAGACATATTTTCAAATGCATCTCTATTTGGATAGCTTTTGTATTACACCTTATCTAAAAATAACTTTAGAATTAGACTATTTTTTTTTTAATTATCTGGGGTGAAATGGGCTTTTGTTAACAGAGGAATAATTCCGTAAGAGTAACTATTGTGCTGTTAGAACTTTTCTAGGCTTGCCAGAGTAGGCATCTGTCATAAGAATTTCCCCTTGCTACCCAGCAAATGGCCTGAACTTAATTCAGGAGGGAGCATCCAAGCTGTCAAGTCGTACAGAAGCTATTTATGATCACCAAGAAAATGAGCAGATATATGCAGAAGGCTTTACATATTCTCCCAGTGAAAGCACAGTAATGTCAAAAGTTTTATTATTTAAGGAATTTTTGCTCTTTGCATGCAAACCATGAGAAAGACTGTTTCACCATCTTTGAATGAAAACAGTAACATGTTAAGGAAAAAAAAATAACACTTTCTTACATTTGTGATAATCCACAAACGACTTCTAACACTAGCAGAGGTGTTATTCTTAACTAGATTTGAGTCAGAAGGAAATAAGAATTCGGAGGGATATTTAGCAATGAACATATTAAAGGTCAAGACTTCTGGCAATTCAGACGGAAGTTTATAGTTCAGTTTTAGTATGTGTCAGAAGAATAGCATAATAAGCATACTGAGGAGGAATTTTTAAAAAATACACTCTTAGCCAGAAAAAAAACAAAACACAAAGAGACAATCATTACAGTTATATACAACATTCAAGATTTCCATTGAGTATGTGGGAATCCAAATCTATGAAGCTTACACTTATAAGCTTAGGGACTTGTTTAAAGCTTTAACTTATAAATCAAAAATTTGATCCTATACTTATGAGCACCTATAAAATAAACTACTCTCTGTCTGTAAGATGTAAAAATGAGTTATTTCAGCTTTGGCAAACATCTGTGAAAAATGTTTTGAACTTATGATTTAAATACCCTTATAAATCTTTCAAATAATGGTTAATAATTTCTATTATATTAAGGAATTCATTATTTGACTCATTTTGATAAACAATGAAAGTAATAACCACTGAGTTAAAAATTAACAGTTTTCTAGATTTAAATTTCCTACTTATATCTATTTAGTGTAAATAAAACATGGTAGCAATTAAAACTATGTGCTTTACTAAGTATTCATAAGAGATACAGTTCAACTGAAATCTAATGAATTTGTATTTTCACATGTAACATTTTGGAAACTGGAAAGTACTGTTTCTCTAAGACATAAAAATATTCACCAGCCATGAAACAGGGAAACACTGAATACATCACCAAGGTTAAGGGCATCTTGTGGAATGTAGCATGAATCATAATTTTGGAGACAGAATTAAATTAGCATGGCAAGAAGCTGAATGCAAAATGATACAAGAACTAGAATCACCTGTGTACAATTTACTGATTTGAAAAAACGTTAGTCACTGGTTTTTGTCTTTCAGTATAAGGAAATCTGGTTAAAATAGATCCTTCGAGATTTGTGAGATTCAAGTCCTATGAAAGTATGTCCACAAATTGTGAAATGTGTTAGATTTTTATACAACTTTTTATACAACATTTTAGCCAGAGAAGATACTACGAACTTTAAAAATTCTGTAACAAATCTGTGTGAATAAATAATATTATGGCAAATGAAATTCAGTTATGAACCCACACCCAAGCCTACCACTTCCAGATTAATGTAAGTGGAACAAAATCACTCACTGCTCAATTTAAAAGCAACTGTAACTCCTCAGAAAATGAATGTTCTAATAAAAATGTCTTCAATCAAGCAGGAACTGTCAAACCAACACATAAAACAAGGAAATAAAAAGAAACACTTAAAAATAATTGTACATTGCCATTTGTTATTGTGCTCTACAATGAAAATTTGAGCTCAGAAAAAGAAATATTTTAGACATAGGTGACAAACCTGGAGAGACCAAAACCACTGAAATAAAAGCAGTGCTAGCTTTACTGCTGAGAAAAATGGCAGAATGATATTAAAGGATATAAAATAAAGAATAAAAATTAAGCAAACCTATTTATTCCTTCAGTCCAAGAGCAGAGACATTTTGATTACACACATAATGTAAGCATTATAATTAAACGGTGTTTAAATTTAATGCTTAGAACCATCAACCTTTATCACACGTGTTAGCATCAATTTGTGATACTTGCAGCCATGGAGCATTTCTGAAGAGCTACAAAAAAAGATGAGAGCCAAGAAAAACTTCTACAGATTATTACATTCTCAGATTATACCAATCTGCTCATTCTATCCTACCTAGGAATCACAAAATGTGGAGTCCTGGACAGAAATAACTAAAAATTTAATTCCTGTAGTGAAATTCTCACTGGGTTGATGTTAATGAAAGAATTAGACCTTGCTTCTACACTACTAATGAACCAATCACTTACTTCTACCAGACTAATCAATTAAGTGCAGTAGGGTCTGCAGTGCATCAGACAGTGATAATGCTTTCCTATTTTCACTGTTCCCTCTGTCCATTGACTATAAAATTCAGCTGTTTTTTGATAAATGAAACAGCCCTTCCTTGCCTTCAAAAGAACATATCAAGTAAAAAACCCAAACCAAACGCCCTCTTTAAATGTTTCAATACATATCAACTACTATGAACTAGAATCTGACAGAAATTGAAATTTGTATCTGAGGTTAAGAGATTCATGGCAAATTTGGTGGTCTTACTGTGCATTATACAATAGCTTTAAGTATCTGATGCTGGAAATATATATCAGAAGCAGACTTTTGGATTATGAACCATGGAGCTAATTCAGTATTTTACTTGATCTTTAAATCTGATATATAGATCAATATAACCATTAAAGTATAATATGTAAAATATGTTTACCAGCTTTGAGGATTGTTGATGGAGAAAGAATATTGGTCTGGGATGTAAATACTGCTACTGAAAATGACAGGCCACCTTTAACATATACTTAATAGGAGAGGACACCAGACATTTAAAACAAGTTGGTTTTTTTTTAATACTCTGAGGACTGTAAACTGACCTTGCCACAGAAAGAAAGAGAGCAAATCAAATTTTTCTAATGTACAGGAAGTACCTATATCCATTCTGCCTACAATGAGATAATACGACTTTATCAATACCTTTATTAGAAGTGGATTAAGAGTACACTATCGCCTTTTGTTAAAGAATATGCCTAATTTTATCAACAACTGCCTAGCACTGGCACAAAGGAATAATCAGTAGGATGTGAGGACAAATCATGTTGCAACCTTGTCTAAAACAGTATTATCCACGTCAGTTCACTAGCATTGGTGGTCCAACAGCCTTACCTTAGCAATTTCCATTAAGACACTTTGCATGCCCTGTTCAGTGTGCTATCCACAAAGTAATAAAAGAGCCAGATCATACTTCTAATCCTCAGTTTCTCTAAGATGATGCAGCTAAGAAATTATATAATATTTTGAGATGCAAACCAACACTGAATATGCATACAGACACCCTGAAGACTAACAATTTCAGGTAAGTAATTTTGGTTTGTTTTTTTTCTGTCCTTGCGAAAACTTACATGGTAACACTTCCAAGTAGTATCCTCCCTTGCAATGTACTAGAGGAGTTCTTCACTCTCTCTACTTAAATAAAAACTCAGAGCTGGACTTCTCGAAGACTGTAATTTTTTTTAGACACTTCAGGAAGTACACGACATTTAGCAAAAATGTGACAGGAGCTCCAGGTGGCTGTATGGCAGATGCCATAAAGTTCATAGGAAAGCCACTGCTTCTGCTAGAATTGCAGCCAAGTGGATATTTAATAAAAAAAAGAGTTAGTGATTTTGATGGTGTTCTCTTATACACCAGATGTCTTTGAGAGGGGACTGACAGTTTCCTGGGTCTTTCAGCTTCTGATGAAAAAAGACTGTTCTTGTAAGGTCATGTCCTCGTTATAACATCTAATTTTGGGAGATTTGTTTCCAGAGAAGGAGTGTGAAGTTTAAGAAAGAATACAGGCAAGTTAACTTCCTTCAGGACATGAAAGTCAGAATTCTCTTTAGGTAAAAGCTTCAGATGGATCCTACTACTTGTCCTTATGGAAAACAGTGCAAAGGAATTAACTGCAAGAGCTTGAATCTCAGCTGTCCTTGTTGCCGAGGAGAGATCATAAAGACTGTTTTCACAGATAAACGCAGAAGACCGCATTCAAAAGATTCAAAGGCTGTCACATAAGAAGATAAAGGACATGAATTGTTCATTTCTGACAACAGGGCAACTATTAGTAGCCTAGCACGATTTTCAGGGATTTCTGATGTGAAAACTGAGTGATGGAAGACCCTGCAGAGTAAGAGTTGCAAAAAAATCTCCCCTGTGGAAGCAAGGGGGTTACTGAACTTCAGTTTAGGTGTTTAGATTCTTATATTTTAAATTTGTATTCCGTGTGAACCACTTTTTGTAAATATACATAGGGCTGTTGTCACAAAACTCCTGTTATCTCTCAAGGGACTTGATTCTATAGTCTCTAAATAGACTTAAGTTGGTATCTGTACAGAAGCGTACAGTTGAAAGAAAAAGTATGTGAACCTTTCGGAATTTCATGGTGTTCTGCATTAATTTACCATAAAATTTGACCTTACCATCATCTAAGTCAAGAGTATTGTCAAATATAATGTGCCTAAAATAGTAACACAAAACCAATTCTGATCCTCTATGTCTTTACTCAACACACTCATTCAGCATTCAAAATGCTAGTGGAAAAAGTAAGTGAACCCTGGAGCTGACCTCAGAAAAGCTAATCGGATCCAGGTTAACCTGGAGTCTTGTTAAGAAAATGAGTTTGGAGATGTGGACTAGAGCTACACTGACTGATAAAAACTACTCAAACTTTCTGAGTTTGCTCCACACAAGATGTATGCTTATGTGAGCTGTGCCTCGCCAAAAACAGCTTTCAGAGGATCTACGATCAAGAATTGTTGATTTACATAAAGCTGGAAAGGATTACAAAGTGATTTCAAAGACCTTAGAAATTCACCCGTCCACAGTTAGGCAAACGATCTACAAATGGAGACACTTTGGGACTGTGGCTACTCTACCAAGAAGTGGGCACCCAGTCAAATTACCCCAAGAGCACAAGAAAGACTCATCAATGAGGTAAAGAAACAACCCCAAGTGACAGCCAGAGAGTTGAAGGCATCATTGGAACTGGCTGACATCTGTGTTCATGAGTCTACGGTACTAAAACACTTGACCAAGCAGGGCATCTGTGGCAAGACACCACGAAGGAAGCCGCTGATTACTACAAAAAACATTGCCGCACATCAGAACTTTGCAAGAGCCCACTGACACTCCACAGTGGTATTCACAAAACGTTTTGTGGACTGATGAAACGAAGATCAAATTATTTGGAAAGAAAACGCAGCAGTATATCTGGCGTAAAAAGGGCACTGCATATCATCATGAACACATCATCCCAGCCGTAAAGTATGGTCGGGGAAACATCATGATTTGGGCCTGCTTTGCTGCATCAGGGCCTGGTCAGCTTGCAGTCATCGAAGGGAAGATGAATTCACAAGTGTATCAAAAAACTCTTAAGGATATTGTGAGAACATCTGTACATCACCTGAAGCTCTGTAGATGCTGAGTGATGCAACAGGACAATGACCCAAACACCAGAACAAGTCCACAGCAGAATGGCTTCAGAAATACAAAATCCACCTTTTGGAGAGGACAAGTCAGAGCCCAGACCTCAACCCAACAGAGATGCTCTGGAATGACTTGAAAAGAGCCATATGCATGAGACATCCAAAGAACAGGACAGAGGTAAAGCAGTTGTGCCAGGAAGAATGGGCTCAAATCCCTCCTGAACGCTGGGCAGGAAGCACCTGGTTGAGGTTATTGCTGCCAAGGGGTAGTCAAGCAATTACTGATTCCAAGGGTTTACTTACTTTTTCCACTAGCATTTTGAATGTTGAATGAGCATGTTCAATAAAGACATGGAGGATCAGAATTGGTTTTGTGTTATTATTCTAGGCACACTATAATTGTCAATACTCTTGACTTAGATGACGGTTATATCATGTTTTATGACAAATTAATGCAGAACACCATGAAATTCCAAAAGGTTCATATTTTTTCTTGCAGCTGTACATTGCAAGAAAATCTCTAAGCAAGAGAGATAGAAGATATGTCCAGAAATTTGACTGTATAGTTGTGGGATACTGTACACAAAACCTGATTTTCAGATATGCTATGCTTCCACAGACAATTTTTACTGGAAAACTGAAAACCTGAAGAACACTTTAAATAGAAAATATCATGGTGGTTGCTATAAGAGAGGAAAAGGTAGTGTTCTCCAGTGTACTTTTATACATTTTTGACCTAATGCTAGAGTTTTCAGCACTGACAGCCTGTGTTCCAGGAAACACTTGCCACTAACACTTAGTTACGAAAACCAGGGACTCTGATTGCTTTGGGCAGAATTTATATAAGAAGAGGTATAGCCCGTATAGGTATAATCTAAGGGGAAATAATTCTGCTTGGTGAGAACATAACAGAGGTAGAGACTGTTGCCACACATAGACTTGCTGAGTGTCAATCAGGTGTTTAATATGAAAGAGGAGACTTTTTACACAGAATAGCACGTTCTCAAGAAGTGTCTTCTCAGGGCAACTGTCGCCATTATTGACCACACCGTGGTATCCAGTGCATCAACTATATCCTGAAGCAGTGTCCTAGACTTCAAAGTAGGACAAAGTCAGGGTGTTTCCTAAGAACAGGTAGGCTGACATCTGAAAAGGACTTATTTGGAATATTAAGTTTTATTTCTGTAAATAGGTAACCCATTTCCAACATGGAATTTAAATGAATCAAATTGAAATTGAAAATTACATTAGAAAGACATCAATTTCTTTATATCACCTTAAAGAAATAGGTCAATTTACTTCTTCCTTGAGTAGGAGCTTACTGTAAACAACGAAGAAAGAAAATGCATGTATTTACTCCTGGCTTAGTCCATCTATTCTTTCAGATATAGCCCCCAAGAAGCTGAGCTTGACAAAATTACCCATGCAGGGTCCAGGGGAGTACTGATATTTCTGTCTTCAGAGTAATAGTTTTACCTATAAAGAAAAACAGAAGTAGTGGGAAATATCCCGGTATTAACAAGTGAAATGGTTCCAAGTAAAATTTTAGGAAGACTCATCTATTCTCATCCTGTAAGGGCTTGTAGTTTCCCTGTGCTTGAGACCTGAGCTCCACAGGATTCTCAGCACTGACAGACTGCTCCTCTCCAAGACATACAGTTACAGGAGGGGAAAAGCACAGGGAATGAGTCCCTCAACTCTGTTTCTACATCAGACATGGTCAAATCAGTTAGCAGCTGATAACAAGCAGCATTCTCATAAGCAGCTAATGAGCCTGAAAGAGGATGCCAGGGTACTCAGTGAACTAGCACTGCCAAATTTTTAGATCACACATACTGACGTAAAAATCATTAATATATGTGCATGTATGCAGGGGGAATATAACTTGCACCCAATGGAGTTTTCTTACGAAATTTCTTCTGGAGGACTTTTACGATCTCAGAAGAACTACAAGGGTGTACTGCTACTAAAAGAAGCTGGGTTTAATACTCATGTTTCTTCTTTCCACGTGCCAGGTACTGACTGAGGAGTTTTATGTGGCTTTTGAAGTGGCTTAGATGCCAGTATCTCTTCATGTCCCGTTCTAAAGATGGCACGACAGAGTTAAGATAATGGGTCAAAAGACACCATTAGTTTCCCTTATTCCTTTTAAAAAAATTGGAGCAGGTTTAGGGGGGAGAGCTTCAAAGAGTCAAACAGCATCAAAGGCATGTGTATGAGGCTAGAAATTCAGTTCAGTTTAAAAGCAAAGATAGGAAAAGAAATGTGCGAGACTCAGAAGGAAAAGGAGGTAGCTAATGCAGAATCACGGGTGTGCTAATGAGAAACAGTGGACTACAGCAGACTTCAAGAACATCAAGAAGAAAAGCTCTTAACTGGCCAAACAATGAGAGGAATTAAGATGAACGGAGCTCTGCTCACTATGTGGACAATGCACGAGGGGATTTGGCTTCAAAGTGTTTCCTCGAGGATTCAGCTTATGTAAAAGTTCCGTGACACAACTAGGATGCTGGTACCCAGAGTCCAGTACAAGCAAACAAAGGACATGTAAAATTTTTGGTAATCTGTCACCACAGTTGCTTTCTTCAAGAGAACTATTCCCACATTTTGTTTTAAATAATCACAACATTTAAAACATCCTTCCCAATATCTGACTTTTTTAAAGATTTTCTTTCTTTCCTACACGTATTACATCAACAGTTTGTCATAACATTTAGCAAATCATAATTTTAAGTTAAATTGTAGAGCCCAAACAGATTTTCCTCATAACATTATGCATTTTTTTGTGTTTCTGGAAGTGACAAGTTTTTAAGACCACATTCCTTAAGAAATAAACACTGCTGAGATATTAGCTAACCTTTTCAAAATAAGCTAGAACAATACTCCATTGAGTAGTCTGGAAAGGAAAAGGAAAGCAAACAATATATATGCCATTTGAAACTACAGATACCAAAATGCCGTAACTGTTTATGGTGTATATGCAAACAGATTGTAGGAAGACAACTGTTTGCAATGTCTAATATGTTCTTAATTAAACTTTCTAGAGATAGTTTTGAAAAGCTATACAAAAGTAATGTCTGTATTATATTTGCAAGTACCAATACAGCTCATTCAGAGAAATCAAAGCTGATTTTATATGAAAGGCACACAGGGGACTGGGCTGAACCAGATCAGTGTTGCATGTGCACGTGGCATTATGGATCATAAGGTGACGAGTAGAGTTGTGAAAAGTATGATGCAGCTGACACAAAGCAACAGATCAATGACAATGGCGTGACAAGGAATTCATTACATTCTTTCTTTTTATTCAGGTTGAGTTCTGAAAGCACTGATTACAACATAGAATATCAATCAATGTATATGTCAGTAGGAAAGGGGAACACATAATTTTCATTATATTTTATTTCATTAATAAGGTGGGTTGTTTTAATGAAAAATATATCCTTGTTAATATATAGTGGAATCACAGTGAGGCTAAGTAACTTCCTCAAGGTCACAACCAACTTTGTAGAAAAAATGCAACTAGAACAGAATTACCTTTAAGAAAAGTGGTAAACAACATGATACAGAACCTGCAGAGCCTGCTTTTAGTGTCACAGATATCTACTTTATTATCACAAAATTATGAATTCATATAATAATGGATCAAAAGATGTAACTTTTATTTGAAATTGTATCAAAGTCTCATGTTTAAAGAGATTTAAGTAATTCAAAAGCTAAAAATTCAGAGCTCTTCTTTGATTAGAGAAGAGTTACAAGAAGGTATTAGGGAAAATCAGAAAAAAAATGCAGAAACATTACAACTGGTGCTATAAGATACGGAATCTCTGTGAAAAAATAGGTGTGATATACAAATTGTGCATAGAGGTGCCTGAAAATCAAGTATTTTTGCTCTAGTAAATGTTAATCTCATACAGGTAATTTTTCTATTATATTTGGATTTAATATCTATTCATACCGTATTATTGATAGGTGCAAAGTTTTTAGCCAAGTGATTCCATTTTCTTTACTGTTAAACATTTTAGGTTATATTTTCTATTGACTACTTGAATTGCAATAATGGGAAAATCACTCGATTTTTGATGATTTATTAGTTAGAAAACTTGTACTGCAGGGTAGAACTACAGCAATAAAGTGTGTAGACTTACTGACCTTTATTTAACAGAGTTCACTTTGGTGCATATATATACTAATTCCTATAGCAATTGAAATTATCAAAACAAATTTTGTCTTTTTGGTTCTTCAAACAATGTTTGTTCTAATTCTGTAGCAGCTCCATTAGAAGTATACTTGTGAATTTTTACTAAGTCAATCAGTGTATGATTTTATGAATGTTAAATCTAAGATCCTAACAGCAGTAACTGCAGAAACACTCCTCCTCATTGACAGCATAGCCTTTTTCTCCATAATTTTCTTGAAAGAAACTGAGTGCCCTGAAATCAGATGACAAAGGAACTGCTTAGCGTTCAGCTGATTTCTATCTCATGTAATTAATTACAGACTTTTGGGCAGACAGCATTTTTCAGACCTGAGACAGAAAAGAAAACTTCAAGTAGAATGGACCTAATTGGCTGAGTTTAACCTATATATCATAATTAATTAGGAGAATTGAGAGGAGCTGGTACAGGTACTACAGAGAGTAAAACTGGCAAGGGACTGACGTGGTTCCTCTAGGACAGTAACAAACAGACTGGCAGGTTTGCTTGTGGAAGTCTGCAAGGAGGTGAAAATACTGTGATTTGGGATCAACCAAATATCCACAGGTATGACTTTTAGTGTATGATACAGTAATGAATTACAGCTGTGACACAAAAAAATCTTTGTAGGTCCATCAAGACAATCAGATTAAAAAGTCAGAGAAGTATTTGTTTTGTCAAAGAATGTTCTTTCCATCGGTAATAGCTGAGTAAATTGCACCTCTCTACGCCAGTTTAATATGATTAATATTGTTTGTTGTTTTCACTCAGACACTTTCCAAGGAAAGCCAGACTGAACTGTAATTTACAGTCCATTGGTAAAAAACAATGTATAAACTCCAGAAACAGTTTTAAATTAAACTCTCAATTGCAATTGTTTCTTTTTTTCTTGCAGCAAAGACACGTATCAGAAGGATTATTTCCTCTCTGTAACATTACGGAAAAATTTACTTGAAAAATGAATGTTTTTCACTCTCTTCAATCACTGACATTGCAGGAAGCTTGGTTCTTCTGCACAGAGATCAGAAAAAAAGAACACTTTTCTGTTCACTTTGGCAGGCAGGTTGGGTAAATGAAAGAAATTAAATAATTCAAAGCCATGCAACTGTGGACAATAACTGAAATAGTCAATTTCTCTGGTGGATTTTTATGTGATTTGCTATTTCTCTTTAAACAGAAATATTAATCAAGGTATTGCTAACAAAACACCAAACCTTTTCTTTCTAATTAGGTGGCTGTATTTTCTCGGTTGTTTTTAGCACAAGGCACAATGGGTGAATTTCATTTTCATTTTTCACAGGAAAAAAGACTCACAAAAAGAACCGCTC
>NW_009735608.1:0-45463 GCF_000703405.1 Apaloderma vittatum | reverse complement strand
GCTCTTCTAAGGGCTAACCAAAATCTTATCTATAATGTCCATATTATTAGTACTTCTGTTGGTATTTGAAGCTGTTACATGTCCACAATACCAAAAAAAATGTGCACTAAAGGCTCAAAAATTAGAGCACAAAAATGATATGTGAGAACAGCGTCATCTGAGAGAATTTCTCATCAATCCCACTGGTAAAACAAGAAGTCCACTGCTATAATCAAGAAAATGAGGCTACCTTCTTCCTGTAATATTCCAGTGATCCCTTTTTGGGAAGGTATGGATCTAAACAGTGAACAGTCTATGTATCCCTAGAGAAACCGGACAAAATAATTATCTTCGTTTCACTACATGAAGAAATTGCACATGTCCATGGATATTCTGATGCCCAAACACTGGAAAGGCCTTCCTCTTTGCATTTCTACTGGCCAAACAACAAGAACAATAAAAACTAGTATAAAATGAAATTATATTTGTATGGAAACTGATTGACTTAGGTACTTAGAATTATGTATTAGTGCTTACAGCATAGCATTCTCAAAAGCACTCAAGGAACATGTCAGGCATAGTAGAAAGGATTATGTAATTTGCAAAGGAAATCACCAATAGAGAAAGCCTGAACTCCTCTACGTTCATAAGGGCAGAACCCAATCTATTTTTTCCTGAACTGAAGGTCAACTGAGATTCTCATCAGTGTGATCACACTTTAGATGCAGATTCTTTAGATTTCATACTAGAACTTTTAGTATCATTCAATATGATTTAGAAGTACTTAAAGCATTTGTGTGTTTGTTTTGGTTTTTTTCCTTAATAATAAAAATCACCTGTGAATCTATCCACAAGATTATGGTCAAACCATAAACACGACAACAATGTAGTTACTGTGTGCCTCACTTCTGCCTCCCTGCTCTTTATCCAGTAATACAGTACAAAATCAAAGAAGATCATCCTGTATCTGAAAGCAGCAGCAATATCCAGCTGAGTCAAAAGAAAGCACCATTGGGCTGGTTGGCGGGTGCAGAAAGGCTGCGTGTAGGTTGTCTCCATACTGAGTAAAATTTTATTCTGACAGAAAAGAGTTGAAAAATCCCAAAGCATTTTATCTTTCTTTTGTTCACCCTGAGAGCCTACAGTTCTCTGCTAAATACATTACACTCTGTTCCTTGCTAGAAATAACATAAACGCTTTAAAAAAAATTAAATTAGGCTAGAAGACCACAAGAGGCTAGAAGAAAAAGAATAAATTATAGTATTTGAAAAAGTTTTAAAACAACTTACCAAGTTAAATGCCCTATTGCCAAAGAAATAATTTATAGATGCAAATATAGAAAGATTTATCATTTAGTTTAAATCATGAAGCAATATTGCTTTAATGGCAAGTAGAAGACATTACTTGGTAATCAAATAAAAGCAGGACAAATGCCCAAACATGTATAGAAAAATATAATTATAAAGCTGACATGACATAGATCTCAAATTATTTCTGTTAAAAGTAAATAAATGCACCTTGTCACATGAAATATACTGATTATTTTATTGTAACTTTGCAAGTGCACATCTCCTGAAAAGTAATTTCCTAAATCTGTTCTGTGGACTGGGATAGAGATCACTGCTTCAGAAAACCTGGTCCATCAGAAGCACAGAACTGCCTTCTTCCTATTTCTGTAGTTATCAGAAATTGTAATCCTTTTAAAACAAAGTACTTAAAGCCAAAAGACAAAAAAAAAGAAAAAAAACCCAAAAAACCAAATGAAGATAGAAGAGTAAGAAGCAAGGAAGGTAGCGAAAAGTATTTTTCTAAACAACATGGCAAGGTAACTTCTGAATTATAAGATGTGATACTTTAGACTTGCCCAAAGGAAATGTCAAAGTACTTATATACTCTGAATATTGATCCTTTTTCTCTCCTCTCTACCCAATCTGTACAAGTATCGGACCTAAACTCTGTAGCAAAACTGCTGCAGTTTGATTCACTTGCTGAATACAGTCACACCTGCAGATCTAAATGGCAGAGATAAACGTTATTAGTTTTCACTGTTTGGCCTCATTTTAACCTGTTCCGAGCTCTATCACTTCAACATCTGCAGTGAGTTCCGAAAATTTTGAAAAGATTATTTTATGAAACAGATAAATCATATTTTCAAATTACACTACTGTACAAATAACATATGAGAATTTTCTAGCTATGTTTTAGATAATATTATCTGCCTCTTCACAGTATTGTTAAGAATACTGAGGAACTGCAATTTTGTCATCAAGGCAAGTTTACACATTTTAAAAGGTGATCATTGTATAAATTATGCGTCACGAGCATTGGTAAGTGACTGCTGTGAATTTCAGAAGTAACTGAATGTGGCTGTGCTGCCCCAAAGAGTATAAATATAACGTATAAGTCCTCACACACAGTGAATACCATTAGCACATGAGGTCTGTTTGCCAGGTGTAAGTGATGTGCCACAGTGTTCTGACATCAGAGGAAATGGGAGTATCTCTAACCCCAGCTAATAGCAAGTGAAGTTTCCTTCTGGCATACGACAGCTAAGGATACATTAAACCCCACTACTCTGGTCTGATAGTTCCTGAGGGGCTGCAGCAGCATGTGACGCAGCTCAGGAAAACTTAAGGATTACTCTTGCCTGTGTTAGAGAAACAGCAGAGGTCTGTAGCACGTGCTGAAGAAGGATGTACCCCAATGTGTACCCCACTGCCTTGAAAATTACTCCAGTAAAAGAAAGTCACGTCTTACTAGCCACACTGTAAAACTGTGAAATAAATTTTAAGTAGAATTGGTTGAAGGTATGATCTCTAACATATAAGCAACCTTGCTAAACAGAATTTCTCTGGATAATTCAGAAATGTGACTTTCTTTCCCTAAGAAATGGCAACAAAACAGACAGAAGCCTACTGGAGCACTGGGAAATAAACTTGTTAGCAGATAAGAAGGTAATTTCAAGATATATTAGTCATGTTATTCACAGAATTATAGAATGATGTGGGATCGGAGGGACCTTAAAGATCATCTAGTTCCAGCCCCTCTGCCATGGGCAAGGACACCTCAAAGTCCCATCCAGCCTGGCCTTGAACACTGCCAGGGAAGGGGCATCCACAGCTTCTCTGGGTTCTAGCATTTCACCACCCTCACAGGAAGGAATTTCTTCCTCACATATCTAATCTAAATCTACTCTCTTTCAGTTTAAAGCCATTACCCTTTGTCCTATTACTACACTCCCTGATAAAGAGTCCCTCCCCATCTTCTCTGCAGGTCCCACTTTATGTACTGGAAGGCCACTATTATGCCTCCCCAGAGCCTTCTCTTCTCCAGGCTGAACAACCTCAGTTCAGGCTGTCCTAACAGAGGAAGGTGCTCCAGCCCCATGATTATCTTTGTGGGCCTCCTCTGGACCTGCTCTGACAGGTCCAACGGATTTTGAAAAGTTTATTAATCCTAACTTCTATCATATTAAATAAACATTATGGATAATAATAATTCCAAGCACAAATACAGGCTAGGCAATCAGTAGATGATAAGAGCCGCCCTGCAGATATGGACATGGGGATGTTGGTAGGTGAAAAAAAACCACCTGAATGTGCCCAGGTGGCCAAGAAGGTCAATGGCGTTCAGAACTAGTGGGGCCAGCAGGATGAGGGAAGTGATATTGCCCCTGTACTTGGCACTAGTGAGGCCGCACCTCAAAGCCTGTGTTCAGTTTTGGGCACCTCACTATAAGAAAGACATTGAGATGCTGGAGAGTACCCAGAGAAGGGCAACAAAACTAGTGAAGGGTCTAGAGAGCAAGCCTTACAAGGAGTGGCTAAGGGAGCTGGGGTTGTTTAGGCTGGAGAAAAGGAGGCTGAGGGGAGACCTTATCACTCTGTACAACTACCCGAAAGGAGATTTTAGCAAGGTGGAGGTCAGCCTCTTCTTCCAAGTAACAAATGACAGGACAAGAGGAGATGGCTTCAAGTTGTGCCACAGGACATTTAGATCGGATATGCCTGTAGGTATTTAAAAGACGTGCAGATGAGGTGCTTAGGGATACAGTTTAGTGGTGGGCTTGCACTTAATCTTAAAAGTCTTTTCCAACTGAAACGATTCTATGATTCTGTCATTCTACGTCAGTTATGCAAAGAGCTCAAAATGCTCTTAGTCTCTTTATCCAATATAATTGTTAATGAATATGCATACTTATTGTATGAGCTGAGATTAATTTATGTTAATAGTGTTTAATCCATAATGGTAAGTAAGTACCTATATTGATACATTGCCTGTCTATACACATTCCCAAAAAAGCCATTAAAATCGTAAGACATGTAAAATATTGAAGAAGACTTCACAAGAGCTATCAGAATAGTCTGACGCAGCTGAAATGCGAAAACATTTAGATAGGTTACCGCAAAGTTAAAAGAAAAATCCTTCAAGTCCAATATACTATGAGGGAAGCTGCTTTTAACAGCCAACATGAGAGAAAAAACTTTTAAAACAGGCATTGGACTGTTCCACCTTGCCGTTGAAACTGCACAGGACTGTGCTTTCAGTGGTTGCCTTTCAGTTGTTCCCTTTCACAGCCACAAACTAATAAGCAGAAGCAAATGACAAACCAAATATGAATTGACAATAAGGGATCAATTTGCATCAAAATAAAATGCAACAGATAAGCAAGCAAAGAGTAGCTGCCTTGCAGCAGTATGGTATGCCAATGAGAGACATCAGCAGCCCGAGTTGCAGTTGAGAGAGACTTTCCACAAATGACACTGGCCCACCTGCTGTATGTCATTTTACAGCAATTCCACGAGCATTTGAATACAATGGAATGCTCATCATCTTCATGTAAAATGCATGACAAAAGCATCTCTACTTAAATTGCATATTACCATGAGTAGGAATAAAGTAGGAGTCTTTTTTCCAGTTTGTATAAAAATAGAACAGCCAGAAATCCAAAACTTGAGTTACTTAACAATGTTTGTTTTCTAAGATTTCTGAATATTGGAGCAGAAAATTGAAAGATGAGAAAATTATATTCCCAAGGTCTGAGAGTAGCCTTTTTCAGCCCATGAAAATTTATTCACATTGGAGATTATCAGATTATTAGATTCAAATGTAATGACACAATAAAACAGCAGAAAGAAAGCCTAAGGAACACCTCTGAAATGTGTAACAAAAAATATTCTATGCTTCATCATCTGCACATCAAAGGCTGGTCTTATCAGGAGATTGGAGGCCTTGTAGGGCTGAAAAATATTGAAGTTGGAAAAGGATCATTTCTAGAAGATGACTCAAAAACCAAGCAACTGTCTTCCTCCATTACGGTCAGGTATTACAGTATGTAATCTACTAATAAATCTTTCTCATATCAGATGAATGAAAAGTGGGGGCTGTGATGGAAATCATCAGACTTCATGTTAAGTCTGTGTGGCAAACAGTGTAAGATAAAATAAAGAAATTCCTTCTATTCTCTCAAATATGCATAAAGTGAACAAAGAAGTCCATAAGTCAGGAAAGAGGGGTCAAAGAAGGCACTCTCCCACTATGGACTCATGAAGGGAGAGCAAACCAGCTTTCGCTAAGCAAACATCACTACCTTAGAAAAATAATTTGAAAGAAAAGCTCCCATTTTTAAGGAAGGACTATGTGTCCTGTAAGAAGAATATAAAAAGGTCTCAGTGTTCTTTGTCTCTCTCAAAGGCAAGTTCAGGGACTTCTGTCATTTCTGATCACAAAGTGGAAGCAGAGTAAACAGAGGAGCGTGTACAACCCTGTGCCATACGGTGCTACTACTGCTACAAACTATCTGAAATTGTAGTGGCTGCTCTATTTTACACCGTTTAAGAAACAAAAAAATAATTAGCCTCACTAAATTAAAATTAATAGTGCTCCATTTCTATACTCCTACTGTATTATATCTGTATATCACACAGTGGTTGCCCTATGCCAGAAAATATTTTCATATCATTCCAGACAGAGGATGGAAGAGTCTCTCAGTGTTAAAGTGTGGAGGTATTCCCTGCTGGGAAATAGCAGGGATTCTGGACAGTTCCTTTCACACTGCACCTCACTCCTATATACAGAAGTGTCTTATTACAAAAAGTTTACTAATGAAAATTACTGTAACCTTCTATATTCTATTTTTTTTGCCATATTTTTAAACAATAGTAATGCAAAAATCCACATCTCAGCTCTATATGGGAAACAGATGCTATTCTTTCTTTCTTTCAGTCAGTCTTAGATTCATTTGTTCAATTCTGTGGAAGATGCAATTTTTGCTTTTCTCATGTCAAATCTTACTTTACAGTAAAGACTTAACCATTTTGGTATTTAAAAACAACTGAACATAGTTGGATTACTAAGAGTTTGGAAGTGCTTTCACATCTCATACTTTACATGCATTTTTAATAACCATTTGTTATTACTGCTCTGTAATATGGAAATCCATATTATTGTTAATATTGTACAAATTCACAGCTAATCACATTATAGTACCAAAGGAACAATTATTGTATGTGAATGTGTATAAAGATTAATATACATATCCTAATAAATCTCAGCTGACCGATTAATGTATAATGGGCCCAAAGGAGGCCTCATATCCTCTGTATATAAATGGCACATTTCTTTCCCCCTCCACTCCTTTTCTCATTTTGTTTTATATGTACAAACTGCCATAAAAAGGAAAATTAAGCCATACAAAAACACTCTCAAACATCAAGAGACTAATCAAAAGCACAAACTGCTTTCTTTTCTTATTATACTACAAGAATCACACTAATATTTGACATGCATGTACAATAAGGTTTTATTTTTTTTAACCCTTCCCTTCGAGAATAAGGATTCTGAAGTGGTGGACAGACATCTATACCACATGCGCTCTGCAATGAATAGTTTTACAGGTGGGCTAAAGGAGGAACTTCCAGTTTTAACTGCAAATTATAATGGCTTTTTCTTGGTTTAGGGCACACCTTCAGCTCTTTCAATTAAACCTCTTGTAGTTTAAAATGAAAGCAAAAAAAGACAAATGATCCTTTTTGTTATGTAAGATATGCTTTGCAATATCACTACGTAGTGACAACTCCTTGTCCTCCTGTCACATCCTGTCCCTTAGACCATACTGCAGAAAAGCAATTTTCTGCCTCAAAAGCATTCTATTTTTTAAAAGTTTGTCTCTGGGCAATTTTCAGGTCTACTAGAGCTGCACAACTGTATACAGATGAGAAAGATCCAAAATAGGGCTATTTATTTGATTCCTCCTCTTCAAAACATTTAGCTGAGATTGCATATCCAACAGAGAAACCCCAACAAGAATATTCAGAGATGACCTACACTGACACACATCTTTTTTTCCAAAAAAATTTGCATTAAACATCTTCTCCAGACTCCTCAGATAGTCTAGATTTGACTTTTGTTTAATATGACCTTTAACACAAATATTTCCCAGGATATTAACAGCTAATTTCTTTTTTAAAGGAGATTGTAAGAACCAGTCAGTTAAATAAAACACAGAGTTTTTCAGAAGAACAGGTTTTTTTTCGAAAAAAAGATGTGCATTCATTTGAATCCAGTTTCTCTCTTGTTAGAGAGTAAAGAACCACTTGCATGGGAAAATACATCCTCCCAGCGTTCATCTCCTGGTAACTTAGCATTTATCAACGCCTGAAGCTAGTTTGACCTCAGTATTCTCCTGGTACCGTTCTGCCCTAACACAATAAGGGTATTTCACAACAGAGCAAAGGCCTTGCCTTTATAACCATCCATATGTTGAAAATTACTTTACCTGCATGAAAGTCTTTAAGGAATTAGGATGGCTTCAGGATGTGGACCTCAGTTTGCTACGAATGTAACATTCACAAGGTATTGTATCAGGTAATAAAAAAAACTTCATAAAATTTCTGAAACTTTTCTAGAAGCTAGGAGAATTTTCAAATCTGAAAATAAATAAACCACGGCGTCCTAAGTGCCTAAAGTCATGTTAAAATAGTACACAATTTTGAAAATTTTAAACCAGACCAATAGCTCATTTATCCCCAAAGACCTAAATTTCTCCACTCTATTTTTCTGTTGTTGTCTGTTCCACAAGCTAGGACTGAAAAATGTGGTAAGGAACAGTATAACAGAAACAGAAATGAATAAAACTGTAAACCATGAAAATGTTGGAAGCAGCTGAAGTGGGACAATAAAAGAATTCTTTTAAACTATCTTAATCTCTGCTGTCTGCTTTAGACTCTTGAATATTTAACTATGCAAGACACTAATTAAAGCACATCTTGCTGCTTGGCAAACCTGCAGTTTGCTGCTTGGTTGCCATCAGTTGGTCACAGCTCGCTGATGATTCAAAATTTTAAGTGCAGAGAGATGCTCTATTCATATTGGTTTCTGTAACAGTAATGCAATGGCTATGTCAATCACAAGTTACCAGGAATAAAAGCAACAAACTGGTAATGAAAAAAAAAAATTCTCCTTGGCCTTAAATTCCTCATTTTTGTGTGACTAATTGCATTCTATCTGTTTGTATATTTGTGCTATTTTGGTATGGCTTTTTAGCATACATACGAAATCAGGATAACATCATTTAAGCCAAGGAATAACAGGAGCTACTTCAAAGCAAATTCGATTACTCCCAGTGCAATTTGATAAAACACATGTTAAGTTTCTTTAGCAGGTATTACATAGTCAAGGGTCCAGAATGCCTTTTAAAAATACTCTTGCAAAGTAATCAGAAAAGCATACATGGAAAAGCTGTATACCTGACAGAAAAAGACGGAGTACTTAAGAAGAAATGCTATCCCTGAAATCCAACTTTTTCTTGTACTCAAACAAATCATATTATTGAAACTGTATTTCTATGTGAAAAGGTAAAACTTAGCATCATGATTTCTGTGTGTGTATCTGATTTTTTCCCACCATTTGCAATGTACTAAATTTGATTTTAATCACAATCTGATCAACTGCATATATGTGTTATTCAAGTCTTCACAGCTTTTTTGTGATTTTTATATTAAAATTCTGACAACTCAGAATTATTTATGAATTTCTTTGAGCTCCGAAAATTTTAGATAAACAATTGCTGACTAGTGTTCTCTATTCTTATTGCTTAATTAGACTTACGCATGAGCATTTTGGATGATTTAGTTAAATAATCACTTAAAATCTAAACAGCAGTCCTGGGGAGAGGGATTTGGGTGTGTTGGTGGATGATAAGATCAACATGAGCCAACAGTGTGTGCTTGCAGCCCAGAAAGCCAACCGTATCCTGGGATGCATCAAGAGATGTGTGACCAGCAGGTCGAGGGAGGTGATTCTGCCCCTCTACTCTGAGACCCGATCTGGAATACTGTGTCCAGCTCTTGAGCCTCCAACACAAGGAAGACATGGAGCTGCTAGAGAGAACCCAGAGGAGGGCTACCAAGATGATCAGAGGGCTGGAACTCCTCTCCTACGAGGACAGGCTGAGAGAGTTAGGCTTTTCCAGCCTGGAAAAAGAAGGCTTTGGGAAGACCTTATAGCAGCCTTACGGTGTATGAAGGGGCCTTACGAGAAGGCTAGGGAGGAAGCTTTTACAAGGGCCTGCAGTGATGGGATGAGGGGTAATAGATGGAAGCTGCAAGAGTGTAGTTTTAGACTAGATATACAGAAGTTCTTTGCCCTGAGGCACACGCACAGGTTGCCCAGGGAGGTTGTGGATGCTCCATCCCTGGAAGGGTTTAAGGCCAGGCTGGATGGAGCCTTGAGCAACCTGATCTAATGGGAGGTGTCCCTGCCATGCCAGGGGGGTTGGAACTAGATGATCTTTGAGGTCCCTTCCAACTCAAATCATTCTATGATTCTTTGATTCTATGATAATTCACTGTTATTTATTTTCTGAGTTAAAAACCTTGGGCAGGGGGAAAACCATTTTATTTTATCTGCTATCTGAAAAAAAAATGAAATAAGGAATTAAATGTTATAAGTATGTTTTGCAAACATTTGCTTTTTAATTAAGTAAAAACATTTGTAGATTTTTTTTTTATTGAGTCGTGTCTTACTCCCAATGGCAGCATGAGGATGACACTTACTTCTTGGGCATTTTTTAATGTCTATGCATTTTAGCCTTACCTAAGCCTAAAATCCCAGACTGTGTGTACTATCTCTCTCCACTTATTTAGTAATTTTTCAGTTAGGTGATTGTCAAGTGGTAACCAAATTAGAAAGAAAGCAAGTCTTAAAGATAATAATTAAGACCCTACAAGCTACAGAGATTGAGATACAAATTAATATCCCCAGGGAGAGGAATGTGGCTAGAATTTAGGCATTCTGAAAGGAGCTGGCTGGGCTGCTCAGCACTCATGGAGCTGCAGACTAGGCACAGCTCTTCTGTCGCTTAGCCAAAGAGGGTAATAGGAAAAAAGAGGAATAGGGAAAGGGGGATTGCAGTTGAAATTGGTGATCTTAAAGTACAAAGAAAACAAGATTTACAAAGAAAAGCTGCCTTTATCAGTTCTAGCTCCTGAAGAATCGTGTTTCTGCTGGTTGGCATTTTGTGTTTTTCATTTAAACCTGAGTGCTATGATTCCAGTTTCATTAGATTTTTAAGAGTTTAGGCATAACAAAATTAGATAAAAAATAAGAAAAAACTTAAGACATACAAAGGAAAAGTATATACTTTCATAGCAAAGTCCTTTGCACTGGAGAGAGAAACACTGTTTAAAACTAATGAAAGTTTATGTTTCTGGAAGTTAATGCAGTGTGCACAATCAACTGATATTTGAACAAAGCTGCAAAGAAGTGTTCTCATAAAGCCTTCATATGTAGTTCAGAGCTACAGGCTTCAAAGGGGTAAACCTGCCTTTAAAGCTTTCTGTGTTATAGCTTACACGGGATTTTTCACCAAACTCCTGAAAAAATAGTTGACGCTTAAAAAAAAAACCCAAACAAATATACAATCCACAAAAAAATAAGAAAGGTGGATTAATCACACTGATACAATAACTTAAATCCAAGAATCTGCTCAATCCCACCTTCTTCATAGAGGGAAGATTTGTAAGTGTACATATGTGCAATATTTAATATATTTATTTATCACTTCTCTTAATTTTCTGAAGTCCCTTACTCTTTTTAAAATGTCAAACTTGAACAAAATACCAAAGACATGCAAAATGCAATGGCAGCAGCATATTACTGAATCTAGAACCATCTGGCAGATCCTACTGAAGTGAACGGTTGTATCAGAGAAATTAAAAAAAGATATTAAAGCATAATATCAAATTATTGGCATACTTTGTCAATTCTTTCTAATGCTGTATGTAGTCAAAAGCAAAAGAGTCACTACTTTTTGAGATACCAGAAATGCACTGAGAAATGGTAATTATATTTGATCCTCTCTGGTCATATCCTAAGCTGCTACACTCTCTCAGTGAGGACAGAACAGTTGTTCTGGTCCCAGGAGAGCTTGTGCTCATTCAATTACCTTTTACTAGTATATCAGCAGCTCTTGGAAGATTTCAAATTGCCATTATAACTTAAAACAACGAGTTGTGATCTGTATGCCTGGAATCCTGCATAGAAAATCAGAAATGCTGAGTCTTTAACTGTTTGACTGTCTATAGTTCTGTCCTGCCTATTTTAAAGGAAAGCAGCTACATGTGCAAAATATAGTATGATCAAATAGCAAGTTGTGCCATACATTTACTGTAAAGCTAGGCAACATCATCTAAAAACAAAAAAATGAGCTGACAGGCAACTTTAGAATGGAAGCACAGTTAAACAAGGCCTTCTCAAAAGATTAATGCTTTGAAATTCTACCCTCCCTTATGTTTCAAATAGTGTGCAACCTTGTCATCATAGGTCACTGAAACAAATGTAGTATGTTGTCGTGGCTAGCACAATGTTACTAGGTGAAAAGCTGTAGAAAACTTATTCGCTCAATATATTTATTTATTTGTTTTGAAGTTGTTATTGCAATGACCCCAGACCAGGATGAAGAGTTAATTCAGTTCTAAGACATTGACATAAATCCTCAAAGCCAAACCTGGTATCGATTTACCTGTATATCCAAACGCTAACCCCAAAATCAGTAAGACCCCATCGCATAGTTGATAGGGAAATAAAGAAAAAACATTGATAAAGCACAGCCATTTATGTAATTCTGCTAAATGTCTTCCCCCTTCCTTCTATTCTCCACTCTGTCCTCAACTCTGTAATCAACTAGTAGCCCATGAAAACAGTGAAAATCCCAACATATGGCTGAAGAACTTCTAAACGACACTGCTGCTCATTCCTTAAGAAAGAGATACATACACTACATACATCAGCCTTTCCTTTTGCTGAAAGCGTTCCTTTGACGAAAAGGAATTACTTTGTTAGGCTGGTGCCATGATAATGCTCCTATTAATATTTCTTTTGAAGCTTCACTGGTCCTTTAAACTGACGTACTTCAAGTACACACATGGTTAGGAAAAATAAAAAAAAATCAAACATTACATATCATATAGTCATAAATGATACATCACAGTTGTCTGACTGTATTCTGAACAGGAGATAATAGCAATAACATATTTAACACTGAATGGCAGTAAGTTAAGTGACTCTTTATGGCAAAGTCTTTAGACATTCAATACATGTAATCCTTTAAGAATTTCCAGCCTTAGATCCTGCACAGGTTTACGGATTCCAAGCTGTTTCAAGCCAGGTTAAACCTTTTTTTGTTTCTGAATATGTACTTTGTAATGTTTCGTGGTAATGCAAATATTTCTGTGCCGTGGGTAGCTATTTCACTATCAACACATCAGTTTTCAACACTGAAAATCTCTCTAGGTATACTGGACGTCTCAAGCTAGACAAATCAGCTGAGTTAGCCTCAAATGAATTGAAAACTTTTTCAGTACTGAACTACGTAATTTAGCCAGTGTTATGGAACTATTACAGTTACTACATCGTTCCTGATTACCCTGTGTGTATCAGAATTTCTGCATGGCTGTGATTTCACCCTAGGCATGCTTCCCAAACCAGAAGGGTCCCAGAATGCAGCCTCTAGCTACCTTCCCTAATTCCTACACTTGGAAAAGTTTCATCTTGCCAGATTTGGGGTGCTCTGATAAATGCATACCTTTCCAGACCATTTAGCCAACAGAAAGTAACAGGAAAAGAGGAGATTTTTTTGTTTGCTTCCAGAAATTATTTCTCCCTCTAAAACAGCATTTTGCAAGATGGTTTTATAGAGTTTGAATACGTAGCATATGCCAGTGTTCCAAAAATGCTTACAAGTCCAGGGAAATAAGTGTTGTTAAATACCTCAAGTTATTATTACAAAGAAAAAACCAAACACCCGCATATATGGGGGTTTTTTATACTTTGAAAGAAATGGAAAACCCTAAGGTAAGCGTAGCTTTTTGAAAGGAGTTTCTTTGCACCAAGGAACTGCTTTCCCCATGTGGTCACTCACCAATATTTATAAGGGAAGGTCACTTTGAATGCCACCAGCAGATGAAAAAACAGGAGGGAAGGAGGGTTTTTCTGTCTTCACTGAGCTGGCTGATTCTGCCAAAGTGATAGCCGACATTGACATTACACAAGGGAAAGGTTGTCGTAGTCTCACAGTCCCAGCTCTGCTGCAGAAACAAAACAAAACAAAAACAGAAAGAAAAACATATGTGTATACTTTTCAAATAAAAGTAATGCCAAAACATTAAAACTCTGATCTCTGGAATATAAATAACACTTTAATCTTGGCTTTAAAATAGTTACCTCAAATCTACTTCAAATATAGGATTTAAAAAGACCCCTAAGAAACTGAATATCCTTCTGTAAAATTAATCAATCACTTTGAGGGTTTAGTGGAAGGAAATGGCCATAAACATGTAGTCAGCTGGTGGTAGAAGGCAGACAGAAATGACAATTCTGTTAAAAATAAGGAAAAGCTGAGATATAAAGATTGTGTGCAGAACACACGGCAAGGAATGACAGGAAATTTTATAGGTGAATGTGGCCTACAGAAAACTTAAGGGAAGGGTGAAGAATTAATGAAGTATTCTTATGTATGTATGTATGCATGTATGTATGTATTTATTTATTTATTTAATTTCCCTAGCATCTGTGTGAATTATTACCTATATGTCTGATATGTCCTAAAAGAAAAAACTGTGATGAATAAATAAACAGCTCTAGAAATCTTCAATAGGGTCCTTTACCTTGCAGGGAATATTATCATTGGCTTTTGATACAATTTCTGCTGCAGGGAAAGACTTTCAAAGCTCAGAATGCTGAAGTATTGCCAGGCTCTCAAAGACCCCCTACTGTGCGCGTCAAACTAAGAAATCTCTCTGAACTTGTCAAATTAAAAGTCATCTCTCTCTCTCTGCAACCCCTGCATGAGCTGGGAAGCTCTGTCCTCATTTTTTTAGGCCTTCCACGATAAACAAATGAAGCCCGAAGCATCTTTATTCTTTTCAGGCACATAATTAAAATTCTTTAAAAAGTGTAATTGAAGGCAATGAATTTCAAAAGGAGGTTCTAGTTAACGAGGCTAGAACAGTTTCAGTAGGCCATGTTGCTTTACCATTCAATTTTGTTTCAAAGGTAAAAGCAAAACAGCTTGTTAAGATCCTGGGTGTCTTTTTTTTTCTCTAAATTTATTTTGTTTGTACATCAAGAGGTTGCTCCGAACTTAAACATCTCAGCAGGATTTATGCTTTCTGGAATGTCATAAGACTTAATTACTGAACCAGCAAAGAGGAATATGAAAATCATTTATTATTAAAATACCAACAAAGCAGGAAGTGTTCTTCATTTCTCAAAATCACTATTTATATATTCTCTGAAAAATTAAAGAATATATTGATTAAAGAATTTGTATTTTCTTGGCAAGACTCCTTCATTCATCCAAACTACTGTAAATATTTCCAATCTTGCAAAATTTTTGAAACTGATAACACACAGAATGCTAATTATCCGTGATCATTATTGCTGTAAAACTTCGTAATCATTACTTCTAATATGTATTTTTGACGTTACCAAGAAAAGTGCAAGTGCTGATATAATGAATAATTTCAAAATAATAGGAAAGGAATGAAAAACTATCAGTTTTGGATTTGAATATCAGGGATTATCACACAATATTAATTGCAAGGCAGCAGAAAACGAGACAGTATTTCAGAAAGTCATCTCTAAGGTTATTTCCTAGACAGCTCAAAATATTTAGTGTTTTTGATATCTCTGTTGGGGTGACTTTCAGTATGCCTCTCTGTTGAAAGCAAAAAACTTCAGGTTTCACCTGTTTTGCTTTTCATTTTGTTTTTTTTTTTTCCCATGATTTTAACTGTTTTTAACTGGTACTTCTGGCTATAAATGACCATTTGAAATGTAGTTTTTTTAGTTTTCTTTCCCCTGAGAGACTGGAGATGGAGATGTTTTAAGGAAAGTTATTTATCATTCTTGTAGCATTGAAAAAAGAAAGGAGTAGCATGGCAGCAATACTCCCCAAACTTCTGGGTAGCATTCTGCTTCTGATGGTTATGATTTCTCTGGGAGACCTGTGACAGCATAGCTAATGTAGCTGCTTTTCATCCTTGCGGGGGGAAGCACAGTGTATATTCTGCATGGGTCAGCAATTGCTCTCACTTCTAGAGAGGCAGAAAGAGGATCCAGATAGCTCCACTGGAAAAGGCAGTGCCAAAGTACATCTAGCAGGAGCAAACTAAAGCTTTGACTCCACTATCAAGCAGTAGCTCTACAAGTCAGATGTTATTCTTTCCTACGTTTTTTTTTCTTTTTGTTTGTTTGTTTGTTTGTTTTAGTAAAAACTCCTGCAGCATAGGGTACAGCCCATTCCAGAGGTCATGCTAAACAGGCAATATAGTGGTAGTATTCTCTACCACACCAAGCTTGGTCCTCTATTTTCTGCAGTTGTCTCACATTCCCTCACTGGGCTTTAAACACTCAAATTCCCACACGCCTTTATCTCCTACCCAGAACACGCAACACACAGCTTCGCTTTTACATTGTGCACACGCACGTTTCACAGACTGCACAGAGCCCACTCATTACGCTCTAATCTGCAGAAAATTCATAATAAATAATGGTTATATCTTAGATCCAGCAAGATGCCAGATTGGCAAAAGAGCAGCAGGACCAAAGGCTTCTACCAGTGTGTCGTCTAGCAGGATGCAGTCAACAATCACGACCAACCAAAAGAATAAGGCAGTCCATACTATGCCTGCTGTATGCCTGTACCCTTATTGTGAAAAAACGAACTCTTCTTAGCATTTCCCTTCAGCTATACTAGGGTGATTATGAAAGTGTATACATCATCTTTAATTCTAACTGCGTACAGTACCTTAGTGTGCCATGAAATAAAAAAAAAAAACCCTTAATCAACAAAAAACATGAATCAAAAAAACATAAAATAAACCAGACTTCATTTCTGATCCAAAACTGAATTAATGAAAGTGCCGTCATTATAAAAAGTAACTCATCTTTCACCATAATCTGCTCTGTAGAATGTAAAGGACATTGGACAAAAGAAGTGTAACAAAGAAACAATATCTGATATTTTAAGAAAAAAAATCAAAAACAGTGTGGCCCAGCACGAGTATTTAATATCTGTTTGCAGAATTAGTAAGGGTTTCTTGAAGTTCACTGAGCACTCACTGTAAAGTTTAGGGAAGATCAGTAGCTTAGAAAAAAGAGGCTACTGAAATATGAGTCACAACTATGAACAAAAGTGATCAAAGTCTACTTGGCTGCCAGAGTGTCTGCAGTTTATTCCACTGCAGTACACATATTAGTTGATTGAAAGGTGTGTGGATATAAGGCACCGAGGTCTCTGTCTACTGTCATTGGGCCTGAAATTCTCATTTGTTATGTCTGACTTCCTTTATTGATTTCTTTTTTCCTAAGAAGCAGACACTGAAGTATTTTTTATAACATTTGGGAAGACCTTTACAATGGAGTAAATTTATATTCAGTCCTCTCTTCTTTCCAAGCAAAAATTAATTTAACAGCTAGGATAAATTCAAAATAATACAAAGTTCTTTTCCACTCATACGCTGACACTATGACAGTGATGTTATACAGTCATATCATACACTCTTACATATCTCAAGGATCTCCGCCATCTTTTTTAGGGGAGGAAAAAACCCCTCTTTTTATACCACTGTCACGTAAGAGGTTAATACAAGTAATTAATCCCTTCAAAAGATGCTGCTGATAAACACCAACCTTCTATATGTTATAAAACTAATAACTAAATTAGGTAGAAAATTAGGATAGCTATAGCAAAACTCTCTAGGATAAAGTTCTGATCCAGTAGCTCAGTATTCTGTAGCAAAAACTCTTGGCAGATGTTGCCTTGATAATTTGATACAAAGTACTGCTATTTCAAAAAATGGCAGAAGAGGGAGTCAGTGAATATAATCCCAAATTGTGTGTTCAATGGGAAGTATAAGAGTAAGGCAGGATATTTCAGCTGCTCTCTCTCTTTCTCCAAATAGCTTAATTTCCATTTCCAAAGACAAAATTTTCCATATACTGTACAAAGTTAGCATACATCAGAATTTTAATTTTTTTGGAGACTGGAATGCTCCTCATTGTTCCCATGTCTTGATTATTTAGATTAATACAGATTCGTGGATTTTTCACTGTACTGTTAGATCATATATTTTGTAATTACAAAAAATCATAACTTTATATGACAGATTTTAAGCAAAGATTAAAACAGAATCAGAACAAGGAACTTTGTGAAGTTTGCTATCAAATGACAAGCTGTACAGATTCAATTAAAATATTAAAAATATAAACTTAACCTTAGAAATAGGTTCAATCCTTCACATCAGTACTGATTTTTGTTTTACATATGAGGCAGTAATCACAAAATAAGTCAAAACAGTCTCAAGAACTATTTCACATTGCTTTTTTTTGTCCCTCATGGATGTAGGTAACATGACTCTCCCCCCTAAGATATTAAATATTCGAAATTATCTGAAGTACTAGAAAATTTCACCTACCATAGATTTTGAATCATATCTTAAAAGATGGTAATGAGGAAACAGATAAACAATAAAATAGACCCTAGTTTAATAGTCGTACACGTAACCTACTTCATGGTTTTAGAAACAAGCTTAGAGTAGGAACGGGAAAAAAAATGCTTCTTTTCTGGCAATTCTGTCTGTACATAAAATTACAATATTGAAATTAATTATTAATGATATGCAGTAAAAGTTTGAGTGAAATCTTTCTGAGGACTTTTTCAGAGGATCCATTAGGCAAGCATATTATCATAAGCAGTGCATATTAGAGAGCACAGAAAGTCTGATGCCCTTCTTGCTACAAAAGTGAAGAAAGGAACTGATAACATCTGGCAGAAAAAAACAAAGCCTGTGTCTAACTCATTCCTATAATATCTTGAATGTATTCTCTGCTTTCTTTACTTTGCTATTCTCTCATGGATGCCCCTTCCCTACCACTTGGAGCTGAGTGGTCTCTAATCCCTCCTATTCTTACACTCCTTTGCTCTATATATTGCCCAAATCCACGCATTCTACATTATTAAGTCTCATTGCATTCTGTGCTGTTCCTGACAGCTAACAGCTGTCCAACCCCTAGAGAACTTTGGCAAGAACTAACACTTGGGTTCAAGCAAAAGCACTCTGCATCACTTTGGTGACGTGAGTGGTACTCTTTGGATAAGAAAGCAGAGTAGCCTGCAAGATAAGTCTCTGCTTCATTTCTCAGGAAGAAGGGAGGAAAATCTGCTTTGTTAACAAATCATTTCCAGCTCTTAATAATGTTTGATGATAGGATTATTTATTATATTTAAAATGTTATAGAATTATAGAATGGCCTAAACTGGAAGGGACCTTAGAGATCATTTTAATCCAGCCTCCCTGTTGCCAGGGACGCCACCTCTCGACTAGATCAGGCAACACATGGGGACCGAACGGGAATCGAACCCGTCTCCTTAACATTGTCAGAGCCATGCTAGTGGGACAGCAAACCTTCAAAAAGGATGGGGAAGAGCAAAGAGTACAGAGCAGCAGTGCTGCACCTAAAACACCGAGAATGAGACTGGTGAGAATGGTCCCATGCCCTTTGACTTGCACAGCGTTTAAGGATTTGTCTGTTTAAGCCCCAGTTAACTCAGGCAGCTGTCTTGCATGAAAGCTGAAATTCACCCTTTGATATAAACATTCTTCAAATGGTAAAAATAATTTGCAAAAGATTCTCACATGCCTAGGCAACACTGCAATTCATTCTCATATTCACAACGTGGCAAAACAGGAAAACAACTTACAGAGAAGGAATATACAGAAAAATCAAATATTTTTTTTAGATTTCTTCTCATTAAAATATATGAAGTAGCAGTGTTCTTCTTAAAGTAAGTTCGTGACTGCAGTAACTTTTTCCCTGGATATATTCTGATATTTTTGCAGTCAATTCAGAAGTTTCTTGAAACAAATTGCCCTGGCAGGTCCCCCTTTATGCAGTTCAGAGTAAGTCACTGATAGCACAGAGTGTATCTGTCAGATTCAGTGCTGCAGAACAGCACGGAAAACTGACATAGTTATGACAAGCAAACACTTTATTGAACTTTATGTTGTTGATTATTGCAGACTGTTTGAATGCTGTGTTACATGTTCATGTAAATAGGACCACAGTAAAAATGTGGAATTCTGAAATGTCTTTGCAGATAGAATTAAGTCTGGAGGAAATTTTAGAGAGAATTAAATGTCTCCTGAAATGATCGCATTTTATACTGCAGTGTTATAACTTGTATTCAAAGACACATTAGCATAAACAATTGCTGTATGTGGTAAATTAAAGCATGTAATATTTTACATTTGAATTCAGAATTATGTGATGTTCTTATTTTCAATTTAGAAATACAATGGATAATGCTTTTAGTGATACCATTTTGTGAAAGCAGGACAGTGCAATTTCTAATTTTACAGAAGAAATATGATCTCAGTTCCTGAAAACCAGTATTTCCACATATTACCTGGAGTTACTTCACTGTAACTATTCTCATTTCTGGAAACATGAGGGTCATTAATGTAAGTAAATGCCAGATAGTTAGAAACTTCCTCATAAAAACATCAGAGAATCAGCAAAGAAAAACATTCATATGTTCTAACCTCGAAGATGCTGCATATGAATCAATGACACTTACATACTTTGTTATATTTTGAGGATGGGACGTTTACTACATTAGACAATTTAAACTCATATACTACATATATATTGATAATAATATCTCCTGTACAATTAGGCTTCTTAACACTTGGTTCTTTTATCCTTCAGGATATTTCTTTTAATCTCAAATCAGTACATCAATAAAAAAAATCCCACTGCACAAGTTTTGAGTTAAAGAGAATTTCTGGGGTTTTAAAATCAATTTTATCTATACCTACAAATTAAACTCAGAACTGTCTTTGTATCTGGTCATCCAAACTCTGTAATTCCATTATATTGTTTAGAGATTTGGGAAGATGGAACAGATTTTGCTGTAAATAAGCTGCTCAGACACTATTAATGTAAGACTGAATGCAGTACGTGTGGATCAGTTAGAAGTATAAGCTGAAATTCATCACTGCAAATGGTAAATACAACTTATCCTACAGTTTTTACTGTCATATATGTATTTTGTCTATATCTAAACACACTGAATGGGAGAGCATCAGTTTGTGTTCCACTGAGATTGCACTTGCCATTTCATTAGCCATTTATTTTAAATATTCAGGTACTAACAAAGAATCCTCTCGCAATTTAAATGACTTTCAATGTACCAATTTTTTGTTCCCAGTTACTTTTGAGATCAACAATATCATCTCTAAGGTATGAAAAAAAGATTCCAGATGACAATATTCAACTGTTCTTCATACATTGAGATTTGTCAATTTTTTTTCAATAATGATTTTATTTTTTGATAATATTTACATGAAATAATTTGCACAGGTTCACATATGGTAGAGATGCTCACTGGCATTGTTTTTGGCATTCATTTTGGTTTTAGTTCAGTTTGCCATTCTGTTTTAGATATGCACATGTTCAATTTTATGGCAGCAAGTATAATTTATTGACACATTACAATGGTAATATGCTTTTCATGACAACATGTTGTGCTCTATGTGATAACAGAAAAATCCCATCTGTATGATGTTTTTGAGTGAGGCTTTTAGTGTCTGTGGCCTGTAATGAATGGAAGCATATAGCGTGGACATTCTGTTGAGCCTTTTGGACTCCGTGTACACTGCACAGGCAACAGCAAGTCTGGGGACTAGCTCAGAACCTTAGCTCGTCTTCCTGCCACATATTCCTGTGGTTTGTATCCTGGTTGTTTTTTTTTTCCTTCAAATTCCAGTCCTTCAGAACACTTTTGATTCTAGAAATTTTCAAAATGAATCATATTAAATATAAGTAAAATTTTTCAGATCTTTATTGTTATAAACTACAGCACTTACTTTTGTTTCCCTGGACTCAGCTGATGTAGTAGCAATCATAAAAGAACAATGTTTACAAGGTGCTTTTGTGAACAGCAATTCAGTAGCATGCACCTCCATAACTGAAACATATTAGGAAATCTGATATGATTTTTATTTACAGTATTAGGATAAAACTATGGAGTAAACAAGACCTTAGCAAATATTGAAACAAAGAACTATAAAGAAAAAAAAGATATTTTCATAGACTATGTGATGGCAATCTCATAACTTTTAAGTAAGCTGGTTTTTTTTGTTTGTTTTTTTAAACAGAAATGTGATATAATTGATTTCTCTGGATCTTGTTAAAAACATTTCAGATTGTTTTCACGGGAAGTTAAGATGAAGATGGAAAAGTGGAGAAGAATTATGATATAGAGAAGAATCTGGCTAGAGAATGAAAGAAGACTTCTAGTGGAGCTCTTTAAATGAGCTGTATCTTACGTAATACCTTAATGACCAGGTAAATACAGCGTACCAGTGAAGGCTGATGACACAATTTTATTATGTTTAATACAGAAAAGGAGTGGAAGATCTTACAGGAAGAGCTTTATGACTTTGTCAAATACATTAACATTACACAATGAAATTAAATTCAACACAAAAATGCAAAATTCATTCATGCACTTACAAACTAAACAACTAGAAGGTAAGTATTAAGTATTGGGTTTAATGAAATAGAAAGGGCTGAAAATGTTTGATTTGTTTAGCCTTCCCAAATGAATCTGAAAATGGATAGGATTACTATCCATAGTGGTAAACAAAAACTGTGGAAGAAAATTTAAGCCTAAAATGTGAGAATAAATGCATATAAGTAGCAATCAATAGTAAAGGTGAAAACCCAGAGGAGAAGTTCTAACCATCAAAACTGAGTTGTTCAGAAAAGTTATTTCATCCTGAATACTGGAAACAAATCTCGACTAGTGAGATCCATTTATATAATGTCATTTCCTAGGATAGCAGAAACAAATCCTTTTGTGATCCTATTGAGATCTATGCTATTCAGCTTTCTTAGGAAAGGAGGAGACAGCAAAAAGAATATACTTAAAGACACTTTAGAGTGAATTTAAATTTTCAAAGGCACCAGACATATATTTTTAGGCATGATTTCATCTACGCTGTCAGACATGATGGATACTTCCACATTAGGGGTTAAATCCTTTCAAGAGGCTGATTTAGACTGGCTATAAATTGCTTTTTTTTCTGAGTACTACTCTGCTCTTTACAGCTAACAGAATATCTCCTTCTATATTTATTCTCTTCACTCAGTCCTACTTTTTCTTCCTTAATACTTCTTGAAATATGCCTAGATCCTGAAATTTTTCAAGTAATTTTCATGAAGTTGATTGTGTAAGAGGCAATGTGCACCATTCTACGCCAAAGCAGACCAAAGTCAAGGTAATTCTAAATCCAAGCACTTTGTAGTTTCTTCCTTGTTCCAATGAGAAAATACTTTGCACTGGCAGATTACAGTGCCTTTTTTTCAGCTTTAGAAATCATAGAAGGGCTATTAGGAGAAAATGGAATCAAAGAGGAGAGGCATCCTAAGAAATCTGCTGTAGTCTTCCATACTTTCTAATTTTACTTTACGAAGTCAACTGTGGTGACCTAAAAATTTTGTACAATATAAAGGTAAACAAACCTTGCTAGTAATTAAGCTCTATGAACTACAGCAATCTGGAATATTTTACTGATTCCAAAATGAAACCATTAAACTCTTGTCAAACTTTACTGATTGCTGATTTTCCCTCTTGATCTAATCATACTAAACCTCTAAAGCTACATAAAGTCTAAAGCTACATGAAGTCAGAAACTCTCTTACTCTGAACTACTGGAATCAGAGCCTATTATTATGAATCTCTAATATGCCATCCTGTTTCTCAAGCCCAGTTCTGTTTCAGGGATCTGGAATTTAAATTTCAAGTTTTTGTAGGAGGAGCAACTTAAAATCAAATTCAAAATCTCTAGAGATTGCTGGGTCTTTTTTTATGCCAGCTGGGTCTAACAGTGAGGATAGTTGTGGTCTCCCATAGTTCAATATCCTTTTTCACACAATTAAATATTTGTAGATGTATGACATGTCCTTTGTGTATTTGTATGATACTGTAACGTATGGGAGGCTGGTTAGCTCAGTCAGTTAGAGTGTGGTGCTGATAACACCGAGGTCACGGGTTCGATCCCTGTTTGGTCCCCATGTGTTGCCTGATCTAGTTGAGAGGCATCCCTGCCCATGACAGGGAGGTTGGATTAAATGATCTCTAAGGTCCCTTCCAGCCTAGGCCATTCTGTGATCTGTGATTTATTGTCTACCTGGCCTGTTGTTTCACTTTACAGTATTACTTTGTTGCTGGTCAAAAAGAATATGTGCCTGACAATATTTTACCAAAATAGTAAAAAATAAGGAATATAAAATCATGCCTATTCAGTA
The DNA here is from genome assembly GCF_000703405.1 of Apaloderma vittatum. Classification (NCBI taxonomy): domain Eukaryota; kingdom Metazoa; phylum Chordata; class Aves; order Trogoniformes; family Trogonidae; genus Apaloderma; species Apaloderma vittatum. The sequence goes on along the minus strand of NW_009735608.1, from coordinate 21,607 downwards.
GTTTAGCTATACTCCCAGTTGTGTCTTGTACCATAGTGAAAACAAAAGGCAGCAGTGTGCCTAATCACATTTCCCACATTCACAGCATTCTATGGCATGACGGCCAATATCATAGAAAGTACGAAGGAAGAGCTGCTACCTCTTAGTTAAACCTTCTAACAATTGCTTCTCTTTTACAGACAAATAAAGAAAACTGGAAGACAAGACACAATAAATAGACTCCTAGATAACCACATACATAAGTAAACTGAAAAGTACATCTAAGTAAAGCTCTGATTTTGAAGGTAGAAAAGTTCCATGCACAAAGGGAGACATACCTATGTTAGCAATATTTCATTTTGATTGTAAGAAAAAATAATTTTCCACTATCATGTGTGCACTTAAATGATGAGATTCATCAAAATATTTCAGTTCAGCAAATGCGGAACTGAATCCAGCATTAATTAGAACTAAAACTTTCAAAGCGTTTTACAGAATTGTACATTGTATCTGTTCTTAGACAGTAGAGGCCAAAACCATTGCAATGTCTCAATCTGTCCCATATTATTATTTTTTTGTTATCTGCTTTTTCTGGAAGCCTGAATATACATCATAAACCTCAAGCAAAGAAGAAATTGGCATAGTGTACTTTTTCAACCTAATGGGTAGGCTATACATTAGCAAAGTACAATGTTAAGAAAAAGTGACAGATCAAAATTTGGAAAATAGAGGAAAAAAAGTCCCTATAATGTATTCCACAGAGATAATTAACTTGAAACTATACCATACATGCAGATGTATTTTTCTGTAGGTCAGTCATATGTAAATGTGTATATTTTGGCAAATTTTATATCAATAATTTTATATCACAATTTCTATCAATATATATCAAATGCTGCAAATTTTACATCAATATCAAAAATCTATCAAAATGTATAGCAATATATTGCAAATATTGCAAATTTTATATCAAATTTTATATCATTACTGTAAATTTTATATCAATTGCCCAAACGACAATTTTTTAGAAGTTTTACAATAATAGCCACAAAACCAGATTTCTCATGTTAATAAAATAACATATGCATAGCAGCTTGATAATATTCTGTGTCTTTTGTAAATTCAATGAAGGGTGAGAAACTGTTTATATGTATTGGATCAGGATAATTGCAATTCAGTCCAGAATGAAAGCTCAGGATTTTGTAGACAAATGTAAATGAGATACAAACCACGAATTATTTGCACAAATTCTTAAAAAATTATTTTGAATAATTAGCACATGAAAGATAATTCAGATCCTCTTAAACATGCTGTGGACATTAATGATGAAATTAAGACAGATTATTGTAAACTATTCAGCCAGCCACACAGATTGCATAATCACTATTTCTTGTGCAAGAAAAAGCAAAAAATATGTATTTTCTAATGTTTTCAGAAAATGAGAAATTTTGAGATACTTCTTTGGCATTATTTAGTAAATATGTTGCTAGATCACACAGCTTTAATAGCTAGCAATTGAGTACAGAATCACTTCTTATGGCTTCAGAGAGTGTTCAAAGAATGGAACTCAGTTTATTCAGTGACCATGCTCAGCTGCGAGTTCGTCTTGCCAAGTACAAAATCATTTGTAACTATGTGTTACTATATAGAGTATTCTGAATCTTTCTTTCTTGTTGATGAACTTGGATTTAAAAAACACACAAACAATCTTTTCCCACAACTGGGAACTTATTTAAGAGTGTGATCCATGAGATTTAGGAGAACTTTAATTTTGTAATTTTCTATTATGAGATTATAAAAAATAGCAGGTAAAAATTCAAAAATAATAGGATCTAGCATATGGTACAAATCCCATAAGGGCAACAAGCATTGGCATGTACTTCCAGTCTTAGACGTTCCCTTTCAAATAAAATCTTACCTTCTAGTCATTTCATATAATCTATTGCCTCTGCCACAGTTTTCTCTGGATTTCTAATCTCTCCAATTTACTGTTCTTACTACAGACTGTCTGATCTACCAATACTGATAGCTAAAGAGACAGATGTGAGATTATCAATATAAGCTACCCACATCACCTCAGGAGCAGTTTCTTCCGAAATGCACAGTTGCACTGTGCAATCAAAACAGATTCACACACGTACTTTTAAAGTAACGTTCTCATTCACTGAGATAAATACAGACAGACATGAAACAGCCCTAATGGCCTTTCCTTAAAATTGAAATATACAAAAATATAAAAATAATTAAATTTACTATTTAGTATTGACACTGACGCTGATTGCAATTTATGATATACATTACTAAATATTATCACATAATATTGTAAATTGAAAATGTAAGTATTTTTCTAACACTGAATTACATTAATCATTAAATACATCATTAGATTTAAAACAATTATTATGTAGAGGAACTGTAAAAACATTGTTCTGAAAAGCTTTATGAGAGCTAAGGAAGTGGTAAATTTCAAGAAGCAATGAAGCATGATATTATGTGTCTTCTCCTGAGACAGCATCAAGTTTCAAAGCCAAAAGAAAAGAATATACAAAAATTCCTTATTTACAAGTAGGTGAGAAACGGTCTTTTTAAGTGAATGGGAATTTCTAAGGGTAATCACGAAATAGATTTAATGCCTAACTTTCATTTTTATATAAATTTTGTCTATGGATATGATTATACACAAATTTATGTGTCTATATATGTAAAATTTCAATAATTCTTGTTAGCATAACTGCTTACTCAAAACTCAGCACAGGGTTTGAGTGATTCTGTCATAATTCGGCAAATACGGCAGTGTCTGTGCATCTGGATTGTAGCGATGCTGTATATGTAAGGAACAGAGATATCTGTATTCATTTATTTCTTTATGTCTAGAAGCAGGCGGCAACTTTACAAAAGCTCTTTTTATTTTTCCTCATCACAGGTTTTATTTTGGTTTCCAAAATAAAATCTTTTGCAGGAAATCATTACTTTGAGTAATTTCCTGTAACCCTTGTTAGATGTGAATGCAATCAAGGTGAAATATTTTGGGAAGAAACTGATCCAAATTGGAAAGTTTGACTGGGTAAGAAGAGCAATAAAGGGAACCTCATGAGGTTCAACAAGGCCAAATGCAAGGTCCTGTCCATGGGCTGGGCAACCTGGAGGGATGACGAGACTGAGAGCAGCCCTGTGGAGAAGGACTTAAGGATACAGGGGGATGATAAACTGGACATGAGCCGGCAATGCACACTCACAGCCCAGAAAGCCAATCGCATTCTGGATTGCATCAAGAGAAGCGGGGCCAGCAGATCCAGGGAGGTGATTTTCGCCCTCTGCTCTTGCGAGACCCCATCTGGAGTCTTCTGTTCAGCTCGGGAGCCCCCAACACAGGAAGGACAGGGACCCAGTGGAGCAGGTCCAGAGGAAGGGCACCAATATGATCAGAGGGCTGGAACACCTTTCCTGAAAGGACAGGCTGAGTTGGGGTTGTTCAGCCTGAAGAAGACAATGTTCTGTGGAGACCTTATTGTGGCTTTTCACTACTTAAAGGGGGCTTATAAGAAAGATGGGGACAATCTTTTTAGCAAGGCCTGTTGCGACAGGACACGAGGCAATGACTTTAAACTAGAAGAAGGTAAAAGGAACAATTTTTTTACAAGGAGGGTGAGGAAACACTGGAACAGGTTGTCCAGAATGGTGGTAGATGCCCCACACCTGGAAACATTCAAGGTCAGGCTTGGGGCTCTGAGGAACCTAATCTAGCTAAAGATGTCCCTCCTCACTGCAGTGGGATTGGACCAGAGGACCTTTAAAGGTCCCTTTCAAACTCTATTCTATGGTTCTATTCTATGTTCAAATTTTTGAAGTTAGTCTTTATGGCCTCAGCCACTATCATATGCTATTTGGATGCCATATATGCCCTGTAACTGAAATACATCATCTAGGTTTCCAGAATTCATTAGCCTGGAAAATCTAAGTCTGAAGTCTGCTTAACAGGTATTTCACATGTGGTATGGACAAAGTCATCTAGCAATAGTTAATTAATTATCTAAAAGATTAGGAGATATTAAACGAAGCTAGAGGGTGACAAGCCCAAAATAAACAAAGGGGTTGCATCTTCTCAAGCAAGTAATTAAGCTGTGAACGAATTAGACCCATGCATGGCAAAACGGATGGCAGTGAATTTGCAAGCAGGTTCAGACACCTGTGTGGAAGCAGACTATCAATATATACTTGCCATGTTTTCATACTATTCCCTAGGTATTCATAATTGATCAAACACAATATTGTGCAAGACAGAGCTTTGATCTGATCTCTGTACTGTAAGTTTTTCATGCTGTACCTCAGTTTTCCTATAGCTAAACTGCAAAGATATATCAGGGGAGACGGTCCTACTGGTATCCTGACAGAATGCAAGAACATTTTTTACTGAATCACTCTGTAGCTTTATTGCAGCTGTATTTTCAAATGCAGAATTTCAACAGCTAAACATCACATTTGGCCTAAAGTTCATACTCAAAATTCAATTTTTTCATGACTTCTAAAATCAAACATAATCCAGTACAAAGTTTCCAAATTGCATTTCTGGTTTCTTAAGAATATAAGCTTTATCTGACAGTGCATAAAATGTCTGATTAAATTTACTGTGATTATGCTGTATTTCCTTCATTTACATGTTATGCATGGAGAAAGGGACAAGAAAACTCTGGAGTACTATTAAAACAATACCAACTTTTAAGTATTTACAATACATCTTTTTAAACACCTGTATTATTATTGTATTAATATTTTCAGGAAAGATAGGACAGGGACATGTTGAAAATGACACATTAATATAACAAATCACATTGTATTGACTCAGGCATTTAATTTAAACCAAACTGCCACAATATATATTTAACAATGTAAGTCTTCATAAAGTAATAGGTCTAGAAGCTATAAGTGATTAGGTTTAATTTTGTTTATCATTAAGTGGAAGCTTATGATTTATTCATCCTTTCTACTTCTTCCTGCACATAAGTATATATTAATTTTAAAAGGAAAGATTATAGTTGAATTCAAACTACTGGACTAAATTTGGTCCTAAATTGATATGTCACCTAAGGATACACAGAGTTAAGGACTAAGTAAAAGCAGCAAAAAAATATATTCCAGTGTTTTAGACCCACTGCATTTAATTCAGAGTATTCTGTGTCAATAAGGATCAAAAATAACATGAGCTTTCCACAGAAATAAAAAAAAAATACTACGGGGACTACGCAGAGTGACAATAAACAATACATATCTCATATATTCACTTTTGGTACTATCAATATAGGATGTTCACATTTCAAGTGTTGTAGAGCATTAATGTGTTTATTGCTTTTCATAAATGTTACCATATTTCTTACCTCTTCTGAAAATTGTCACTTAAGCTACTTCAGATAAATTACTTTCATTTTCTTAAAAATACATTATCTCTGAAGATTACAGAAATATCTAAATATTTAATTAATGAAATTATTTATTCGGTAACCATAAACAAATCAGAACAAAGAAAGCAACTAATTAGGAATTTGCTTTTGTGAATCAGTATTTTTTATTTGGTATTATTATTGAACTTTTTCTTCCTGGAAAATGGTATCATGGGGTACTAACTCTTCACTTAATTTTTTTTTCTTGTAAGTCTTTTAAGTTTGCTTCTGATGTAAAGCTACTGAAGTCCATCATAAAACCCTGTTGATAACCTATGTAATACCTCATTAGGCCATACTATTCCTTGCCTCCCAAGAAGAGCAACATAAAGAGGATATACTGTTTTACAGTGCCTCTCTGAATGAGACCTTTAGTGTGAAATAAAACAAAGATATATATTTTTGAAACTTGGCAAGTATTTGAAGGCAGTGGTATGAATGAAAACACAAATGTACAGCACCTTAAGGGATTGTGGATCAAAACCCTCTTGGGGTTTGCCCTGAAGTTCTATGACCAGCCATTGCTTTTAGTTGGTCTTTTCAAATATTGGAAGAATTTTTTCAACCATCTAAAAAATTCCTAACTTGAAAAGATCTGTAAAGACAATGTTATGTCTTCAAGTAATGAAAGAAGCATGAAACTGTTTCATCTAACAAAATGGGTACTTTTTTGTAATTTTTTTTTTAAAAAAATCTGTAACACATTCCTCATGAGACCTGTCTTATAATCTTTGCCATGTACAAGATTCATAAATATCACTGCTTACATTTGTAGGGCCAATGCTACCACAATATGCTTAGATTAAAGTTAAAATTCCAAGAAAAATAATCCACTTTACTTATAGGTATATGTGGCTCTGGACAGTTTGAATAGCAGATATATAAAAAGAGAATTAATTAAATTCAGAACAAGTTAATTACACAAGAAAAGAGGTGCCAGGGTGATTAATTTGCTTTGTTCATACAGTACTGGGAATATATATGCTAAAAACTAGTTTGCAAATGTTTACTCTTTCAAAAACATCATTAGACTATACTTCGTAGGCAGCATGCAGAGTAAAGTAATACATACACAGCCTGCGGTGTTGATTGGACATCTCAGTTCAAAATGAAAATAACACAAACACTGCTACATCTAAATTGTCCCCTTTATACTCTAGAACTAGAGTTAATGAATTCCATAGGGACCATAGAAAATTTAGGATCCACAGAAAAATACAAACTGAAAAGCAAAGGAATGGAAAAAAACCAGACACTACCTGAGATTATATAAATTTGGGGGGGTTTGTTTCAACCTGCAACAATGAAGCTTCCCAAGGCATTTGCTGAAAGTACAAACTTAAACAAGCTTTTACAGTTCACTATGTGCAAAGAAATACTCAGATTTACTGCCATAGCTACAGGTTCAACATTGGTTAAAGCGGAAAAGTCCACTTACATGGCTTACAGAAACTTTTCATAATACAAATAGAAATCGAAACTGTATTTTGTTTGGTGTGTTAAAGAAGACATTATTGATGATTGAAAACGTTTGATCCTTATCAAAGTATAATGCTGAGAATTGAATATTTTTCTCCATCTTTGACAAGATAACCTCCTCTGGACAGAGGTCGGTTCCTTCTTATGGTGCTATTAGGTAGCTGTCTGGAGACAATTTCATACTATCTTGGTTCGACATTTTGGTTCAAAATAAAACACTTTGTTTTAAAACACACCTGTATAATTCATAGAAGAATTATTCCCAATAGTATTTTTCAGTGAGTGAAAGTTCAGGCATGTGTCTTTAAAACCATGACCATAGCTGGATTACATATAGGGCTCCATTTGCAAATATTTAGATCACCATGTTTCTTAGTTTAAGAACGAGCTAGTTCAACAGTGTCAGAAATTCAGGAAAAGAAGTCCTATTGTAGTGGGGTTCTTTCCAACAGTTTTTGAATAGCAACCATGAAACAATGCAAATTATTAATATTAATATGCTTTACAGACACACACTGAAGCACATAAATCTACAGTATCTCTCCTAAATACCTTAACATGTGAGAAATCTAGCAGAGATTCTTCGTGTCAAAAATGTGATTATTGTGAGCTCATGAAACTAACAGAGTAAACAACTGCATGCCAGGAAATCTGTAACTAATGTTCTAATTTTTGGTTAAGGATGCAGAAAACAGTCAAATCCTAGCTTAGTGGGCAGAATGGTAATGCCTTTTCTAGTAGAGATTAAAATGGCTAGAAGTCTAAAGTGTTTTGTAAAAAGTAGGTTTTTTTCACCTGTGAGGATATTTCATGTAAAAGACAATGCCCCCAGTGAACCAAAAGGTGTTCTAAATTTTAATTTGCTTCCTTCTTAGTCTTAACATTTATGCTTTGGTATCTTCATCGGTTGTGACTCGATGAAATATTTGTCTGACTCTCCTATTCCAAATAGGAGATATATCAAACATTTTTAGTACTATTTTATGTATCATTAAAATTTGCATGGTTTTTGCTCTTCCTTAACATTCAAGCAATATCTGTATAACATCTGTAGCTACTGAACTGGATATGACAGAATCTAATTTTCAAATGCAAGCTGTGCTATGACTAACAATGTCTTTTAGCATTTTACCATTATAGCATTAGCATTACTGTAATGCTACTTATGAAAGGAAGACTTCTCTTCTTTACTATAATTTTTTAGTTGTGGTTGGAAGGAGTGTTCATGCTGAAATAAACGAAAGGGTAGGTCTATGCCGTTTTTGACATTTTATCTCATCTTCTGTGTCCCTGTTATTTTGTCAGCTGTCATAGGGGCACCTGAAAACTTTTCTGGTACAGTGGAAGTCAAGTTTTACAGTGTTTTTAACATGTACTTCTCACACAGACACAGAAGTCTGAACCGACTCTTAGTTTCTACAGTTTTCTATTTCTAACAGTGGATATTAACTGATGCATATAGAAATATGTATACAGCAATTCTTCCCTGGTATGACTTTCAAGCTTCTGCCAATCCCTAGCATGTAAACTATTGAGTTAGAAATTAGACTAATCCCTTTTTGAGCTCATCTATGGTTTTGGCCCTCATAACATCATCTGGCAATGTGTACTACAATTTAATTATGTCATAATATCTTAACCACAGATGCTATTCCTCTGGCTTAAAATTTCATTGGTTTCATTAACTGTCTCTTCCCTTTGAAAAAAACATAAGCAAAATATTTTGGAATGTGTGGTTTTGTTTAATAAAAAAGATGCACTCATGTTATGCCTGACATAGTTTACACTAACCTCATATGTTACTATGTCCTTTTCCTGTTCTAACCTCTCAGCCTTGCAGATTATGGTCATGGATGACCTGTGGTACAGAAATCTTAATAAAACTATTTCAACAGAATTAGAAATCATTACAAGTGATCCGATAGCTGTACTCAAAATAAGAAAGAACAGAGATGAGAAAGTAACTTAGCCTTGTCTGTAGTGAAGATAAAAAAACACTGTCACAATTCTGAGGCATTCTGAACAGGACTGAGTGTATTCCTGAAAGGGGTAAAAAGCAGTAATACCATCCCAAATGACCAGTACAATCTTATTCCCATTGCTGTGTTGGGTATGAAGGTGGAGGTGACTAAAGAACCAATCTTCGTTTCTTCAGTATGATCACTGTAACTTTGTTATTTAATATACAGAGATAAAATGACTAAAAAGGCTCCCAAATGAGTCATAGAACAAGTAACATTACTTAGTGTATGCAGCGTATGAAACTGTTTCCTTGTTGTGTGAAATGCTATGTAATGAAAATACAAACTGTACATGTTAGGACTCACTGATCAAAATAAAGTGTTACAAAATCACATTCCAAACTTAAAAAGAAGTCTAGAAACAAACTCAGTAGTCAAAGAAACTGGAAAGGAACTTCTCAGAAAAAGAGCACTTGTACACTTTTGGAGAAGCCTAATTTAAATGTGCATGCATAGCAAGTATTGTTTGCTATGCTGTTCGCAGCCCTCTACAGAACCTCTAATTATGAGGTTCTAAGATGTCTCATAAAGTGATTTCTCATTCAATTTTGTATCTTTTGCTTTCATTTGAGTACTTGATGCATAAAATGTAGAGAAATTAAAAAGTACAGCAAGTAGTGTATGTATATAGAGGCTTGAATGACTCCTGTCCCAACACCAAATAGTAACATGACATGGCAATTCATAACACTACGGCGAATAACAAAGATGTTCTAAATTTCCATCAAAGCAAAAACTAAACAAACACAGCATCCTTTCTGGTGATTGAAATCCAATGTCTACTCAAACAGTAACACTGAAATGTGTTCAGTCTCAATCAATATTAAAATCCAAAAGGAACTAGCACTTTCAGAAAAAAGTGAAAAATATTTTGATATGAGGAAACTAAGATAATTTTTAACTATATTTAAGAAACTGGGAGAAATCAGCAAAGTCCCTTCAAATCAGTAAGAAAATAGAGTGAAAAATATTGAATACATATCTTGAGCTTCTCCTCCAACAGAAGAAACTTTTTTCAAAATAAGAACATTATTTTTTTTATCCTACTGAAAACATGCACAATCTGTAATTACAATTTGATTACTCATGAATGAATTTCAATTTCTAAACATAAAGCAAAAACCATTTTGCACTATAGGGTAATTATGACTGAAAACTGCAAAGGAGTAAAAACTTCGCAGAGCCTAACAATACTGTTTTGCCATATGAAGGATTCTAGTTTGAGCAGGACAAGCTGAATCTATGGACGCCCTGCCAGTTTGCATACTTAACTGTTTAGGCACCAGACTGCCGTCTCAGCACAATGGGAAAAAAAAAAAAAAGCCCTTCACAAAGTTATATTAATAACTAACTGTTTACACTTCTAGGGTGAAAATAAAATAAATGTTTTAGGAAAGTGTTGCATATCGCAGTCAATGGCATAGTGTAAGTCACCTAAGAGATTTCAGAAAGTATTAGGCTTTCATAATTCAACTGGTCTTTAAATCTTCTTATTGTTTTAGACTCACTTGAAAATTTCAAACCTATTTCTCATAAGAAACATCACATTTTATATAGCTCCCCATACTTTTGGTAGTTCTATTGCAAATTCAGCTATGGCAGAAAGTATTAAAAAATTTCCATGGCAGTAGCCATGTTTTTCATTTGCAAGTAGGATTTTACTTCTAATAGTAAAATAAAAGTTCCTAAGGCAAGAGTCTGAACTATAAAGTGAAAGTTAAGACTGGCTTCCCTAATTTCTTAACATTAAGGTGAAATTGAGTCCCACTAAGTTTGCCATAGACACAAATTTCATCTTAATTTTGCTAACAAGAAATATGTCTATAGGGTCATCACTGTAACTAATTTAAGGATAATAGCCCAAGACTTTGATTTTCACTCACAATTTCTATTCCTCTTTATAAAGTAATACACCTAATTTTTTCTAGGATACTGACAGCAACAGTGCAAAGACAATTCTGAGATGAAATACTTGTGAGACGGTCCTACTCCACAATAAAGATGTCATAAGCTATAAAAGGTTACCATGTCTTTCATTAAAGATGTTACATAAGAGGTGCCTAAATTTAGACAGTAAAGAGTTTTGAAGGAATTAAACATACGGAATTATACCAGAAATTAGTTACAATTTAACTATGAACAATTATTAACAAAAATTTTATCTTTCTAGTTTCTTTTGCCAGAACCAAAGACTGACTTCTAAGCACCACATACACTGTAAATTATTAATTGCAATCCAACAAATTACCTTTTTACCATGCTTTTGAGTGATTATGAAAAGCCAAATCAATGTATTTAGCACAGTCTTTCAGCTGATCACTATACCCCTTTGCCTGCTTCTTGTACATGCTACAAATGAGAGATCACTATTTTTTTGAAGATCTTCTAAGGTGAAACCCAGAATGGCTCTTCACTTATTTTACATCTCATAGTTATACTTGCCAGCATGCAACATTTTGGTGACAGAGAGATTTTGTGCCCTGGATCTTCGTTAGTGGCAACTTATTCTAACTGTATAAATGGAAAAACTATACGAGACTTCTGTGGAAGCAGAAGACTACTACAGAATTACAGAAATGTTGACTGAAAGCGATCTCTGCAGGCCACTTACTCCTATCTCTTGCTTAGAGCAGAAATACTGAAATCAATAGACGAGGTGACAGATGTGTTTAAGCCAAATCTTGAAAAACAGAGAGTACAGCCTTACATATTACCCCCACATAACCTATTCCAGTGCTGCACCACCCTTCTAAAAGGAGAAGTATTTCCTGATCATCGTTCTTCATAGACTTCCACTGTGGGGAACAGTCTGGCCCCATCAGCTTTGAATCTGGCCATCACACAGCTCTACCTTTTTGTTAGGTTGCCCCTTAGTTTCCTTTTCAGCCAGCTAAAAGTCAGCTCCCTCAACATCACTTCACAAGTCATCTGCATGGAAAGGGCTAAATCTCCTTTTTTTTTTTTTGTGTGTGTGTGTGTGTGTGTGTGTAATATGATGCATTGAGTCTAAACCTTAAAGTTTTGCATGGAATGCAGCATCAAGATTTGGATGGGTTTTCCGTGAAACCCTAATTTAAACCTGTTCTCTCTCAGATGCTTCCAGGAAGCAAACATCATTGCAAGCCTGACCACTTCAGATAAAGAACAGTAATGCCCAGGAAGAATCACTGCAATTTATTTATGTTGTCACCCACTCACTCAACATATTTAAATCAGACATTTTTCTCCACAAATTGCACTGACTAATAACTTTTGTTTCTCTTGACCCTCTAATTTTCTTTATCCTCTCCTGTAACAACTCCCCTCCCTCCCTCCTGTTTCACTGTATTTGACAAAGCGATTTCCCTTTTAATCTAGTAAGCATTCCTCCACTTAAAACTGATAAATCCATCAAACCCCATAAAAATAGTCAGCAAAAATTATGAACTGATTGAGCCCCTTTCCACAAATCTTTAGTAAAAAATATAGAACAATAGCATATTGCAGAATAATAAAATAATTCTGGTTTGAGGTGGTGGGATGTCTAAGTAGACCATACCACCTGCCTTTCTGTTGTTCTGTTTCTTAGAGCACAGATTTTTTTCTAATGCTTCTTCTTCCCCTAATTCCCCACATTAAAGTATGAATGTTTAAGCATGGGTATTCAGTATCAAATGAGAAGAAAACACATTTCTTTCTGTGTCAATAATCTCAAGCTAAATTACTGCAAGTCTACACTCGATTAGTATTTTGATATTAATATTTTAAAGTTAGTTACATTTGATGGGCAAACAATACAAACAGGTTACATATCTACTAATTTTGACACCTTTTAGCATGGAAAATTGTATTTTAAAATAAATTGGCTTGAAGAATTGCATATTCTTCTATTTACAGACTGCTTTAGCATTCTACTTTTAAAATAATTTACCATAAAGAGTCAGAACATGAAGAAATCAGCTTTAATCTCACTAACCTTAGGACCGTGACAGGTTTTGTAATGATGTTGAGACTGTAAGTATAACTTTTGGTAAATAAAACTGAGCATTCCTTTTTTATTGAACTGACAGAGATAAGAACAGTTAGTCATGGAATAGGAACTCATGACATAGTAGGGGCTTCTCCTCAGTTTAGGAAAAAATTTGAATTATTCCCTAACATTTGTTCTTACTGAGGAACAACAGTAGAATGGAAAATACAAAAACTATACATCATTTTATTAAACTTCTTATTTTGAAGTTTCAATCTGAGAAAATATTTTTTTTTTAATCCACTTAGTTACATCAGGAATATCACCCTTAGGAACATCCTTTTCAACCAAGAGTATAATAGATGGCAGACTGCTCAGACCCACTAACAATTCTGAGCTCTATTTTGTGTTATTAAAAAGTGTGGGTTTGTGACAGATTTTTCGATGATTCTGTTCATACATCTTCCAGTTACACACACCTTGGTGTTTTACTCTCTCCTAGCAGGGTGATTTCAAATCTCACACAACAGGTATTATTAGTTATGTTTCATATTCTATGTGTCCTTATCTGCAGTAAGTATGCTGAACTTAAGGTGGATGAGAAATCCAGATTCCATTCTTGGATATGTTTTTTCTCACATTCAACCAAAGACAGTCTAATTCTGAAATTTTCACTTACCTTGCCCACACACACAGTGGTGGAACTCCTACCACCATGTCTACCAAAATGCTCAGGACACACTTAGAAAACGACTACCAGTATATCGTACTGAGCATATGTTGGCTTTTCTGTAACAGAGCGTATTAAGGTTTATCAGGCTTCAGGCTGCATTCTGGTCGATCGTGATTAAATTCTGTGATCACGTATCTGAGCTGCTCTCACACCACAGCTCATCAGGGTCAACTATGAATTTATCAGGATCAACTTTGTGAATTCCATCATAAAAATAAATGTTGTCATACAGAAACAAATTCCAATACTGCAGCTATAATTGTCCTCAGAAAAGCTAAACAACTTGTAAAACACTCACTCAGAGGTGTCACAAAGCATATGAAACTGTGAACCTCTACAGACCACTTATACTCTTGGTGCACTAAACTGTTTCACTCATTTCCCCCATGACACAAAAACTTTATACTTTCTATTTTACTGGTGTTTGGATTCTTGCACAATTACAATAGTCTCTGTGAGTCTTCCTTTCTCTTTCAGGTAATACTGTTTGCCCTTGCATTTTTCCTTCCACAATTTCTTCTTCCTTTAGCCCGTATTTCTGTGCCTTTCTTACTTTTAACAAGTTTTAAATGTATGTGCCCAGTGCAACCAGGACAGCTCCCTTCCAGACTGCTGCTGAACTGCCACTAGAGCAAACAGGGACTTTCTTTCTGGCAGAGCTGCTGAGGGCCCGGGTAGCCAGGCTGCACTGCTCCTTGAACTGCTGCTTCAGCACAGCTGGAGGAGAGACCAGCAGGAAGCAGCAGGAACAACCAACTGGCATTAAAAGGGACAAGTAGAAGATCACAGAGCACTAGGGGGATCAAACCCCATAATTTTACCATGTTCATGATCCTTGTAAAGCCTTTCCATTAATATCACACTATTGTGATTGTCTTTGTGCTGTAAGAGTGACAACATTGATTCAATAATATTTTAGTATAACCCAGGATAATAGGAAAAAATAATGATTTCGTATATTTGCTAAGCTATGAACATTTAAATAATATCTGTTTTACAAAAGAAATTCAGCAGAAACAGTAGACAATCCTTGTTATGCCTATCTTTTTTCTTCCAACAGTTCACAGGCATTCAGAGGTTCCAGAAATAGTTAGGTACTTGTGTTTCTTAGTAAGACTAGAGGTTTTTTTCCCCTACAAAATTCAGTTAAAGCTATTACCTTATAGGCAGATCTTAATTTTCTTAGGGATTACATACTTCTTTATTTCATTCAAGAATTTTAATAGAACCTCAAAAAAAATCAGACTATTTGTACAAATTCAAATCAGCATTTAAAATCAATATTTCCAATATTAAAATACACAACATCGTTCTTGATTAAAGAATTTTGACCTATAATCAAAAAGGCTCTGCAGAATTTTCTCCCTTTTAACAGCAACAGTTTGCAGTTTCCAAAACACTGATGAAAACTTTGGCTCCTACTGTAAGATACAATCTTTCTGGAAATATGTAATCTTATCAAACAAAAGCAATATGAGTATTTAGAGACGCAGAACCATTAAAAAATGCAGCCTAATTCACTGCTACAGTTCATCTGGTACATGAAACTTTTCAAGGGCAACCTGAGTTGCCTTACAAAATCACCTGATATCACAATCAAAACCTCATTTCACATTGTGGTCTTACACTTTCTGAAGTTCTTGTTAAACTAAATCCACATACGTCAAGTAGTATGTAGCAAGAGATTCTGCTCCTCAGGGAAATGTTTTAAGAATCCAGTTGCTGAAATAATTCCAACCCTGGGATAATTAAGAAGCTTTCCTAACTCCCAGGACTGCATTGTCTACTTTTCATCTGCATAACACACAAAGTTAATTGTTTAACTATTTTTTTCATCCACAACACCTAAGATTTTTCTGTTGAAAAATGAAAGACTAAATTCCCCTAAATTCCCTTACCTCCAGGATTTTTGCCTAAATCTCTGACCATCCTATCGTACCAAGGCTTTGGGAAATACAGTTTTTTTCAATCTGTCAAATTACTATCTCCTTTTAAGAACACTTAACTGGTTGCACTAAAACCTCTTATGCTAAGAGTATAGATTTTAAAATCTGTTTAAAATGACCCTCATAACAAAGATCAAATAGACAGTAGCTGTACAATTAAAAATTACTCCTCTCTAAGATTTACATTTTGTCATATTCCTTAATAGAAAAAAGCAAGAAGGAATATAGAATCATCAAAAGATCACTGAGGAGAGAACATAACTTCTGCAGGAGAGCCAACTCAACACTTTAGGACCCTTCTGCCCAGATAAAATGGTAACCAAGATGGAGTATAGCAGATGTCCAGGAAATTAATACTGGTATTCATGGTTTATTTCAGAAAAAAAATTTAAAAAGACATAAAAGACAAATTAATAGCATGTACTTGTGTAATGTAGTCGCACTTAAACTGAGAAAATCACTGTAGCTATGTGTTCTGGAAGTCAAAACTTTACAGATAGGTTTGAAAATCTATCAGAAATTCATGGAATAAAGCCTTCAAAATACAACCTTCACCTTGGGAAATCCCTGAGCTGTGGACTGCCACATGTCAGAAAGTTTCATTTTATGCTTGATCTGTTCTTATTTTTCCTAGGCATTTTTGACTGGCCACTATTAGAGACAGGGCATCAGACTAGGGGGTGCTTTAATCAAGCTAAATACAGGCATTGTTTTCTTCTTGTGTAAAAAATCAAGATTTTGAGAAGATCGGGATTATTTGTTTCAAAAAATCTTAATTCTGCATATATGATACAAAAGATCCATTTACATTAAAAATGATTAAGGTAGAATATATACCATTATTTCCTACTAAACGTTGCTTCAGTAAACTCTGGTATTTCGTTGTGTAGCTTATTGCCGCATTTCCTGTGATGTCAATAGAAATCTGATATATTACAGGGGTCAGGAGCAGAGGGTACTGGTCACAACATAACAAGAAAGAAGTTAATTGTTGGTATTTTGCTACCAAGAGAAAATCCATTAAAGTCAACAGTATTGCCTTCCTGTGACTGATGATAGATTGTACTTCAAAAAATAACTAGTCTAGCAAAGTTTTTCAAGACAGAATTGAAGTTACTGGTATCTCAAAGAGCTAGTTTTTCTTCTTGAGCTGTACTCACTTGGGTTTTGAAGTATTACATTATTTATAATGTATACATCATATTTATCCCACATCTCCAGCAGAACACCTTTGTCTTTTGGAAGACAAAAAAGGGATTTAGGGAAAATATTGTTAATAAAGAGAGAAATAAAACAAACACTTCGCACCTCAACAAACCTCCTTAACACACAGTTACGGTATCTAAATTGACAGGGGAAAAAATAGTAATTTGAACTTAAGGAAAAAATTGATAAAATTATTTGACCTCATGAAAGATATCATCTACACAAAATGTTAACTCCAATTTCAATTTACTAATTTTAATATAAACCACACAATATTAAAGAGAGGAAAGTGAATTTTAAGCAGGAGTGTCACTGCTAACTCTTTAACCTCCCTCTCCCTCTCCCTAGTACTGAAGACAACTATGTTCGTAATGACAGGGTTAGTTCCTGACAGCTTTTACAGCATTGTGTGTGTGGCTTCCACTGCGTAAAAAATCTTCACTTTAAAAAGAAATGCAACATGTGTAAATTTTATAATTTGTACTGACTGATAAAAATAACCAAATGCTGCTGTCTTTCCCCAGTTGGAAAACAACATTCACTGCTCTTCATTTTATTTATTTTGGTGTGTTTCAGCTACGGTTCTCAATTTTTAAAGTACAGTCTAAAGTCTAATGAAACATCATTGTAAAACTACATAGAGTATTTGGAGTGACCCATCAGATCAGTTTGCTGTTTTCAAGCCTGTTGCTACTATAACTAATGTGTTAGTGGATGAGAAGACAAAAAATACATTCACTTTTGTTGTTGCTTGCCATTTTAAAGTAATTTCAAAAAGCTGAGTTTAAGCTAGCTTCGCTCCCAGGGAGAACAGCAATTGTCTTCCTTTGAACACCTACTGGCTAAAATTCCAGTCAGGAAGCGTTTTCCAAATAAACCAATGACTTCTTTCCAGATTAGCTATAAGTGTTAGCAGCACCTGAGAAACAGGCTGTTTTCCTCTTCATAGTTATTTAAAAAACATACTAATAGTTAATAACTTTATTCTTGTGAAGGGGGCAACAGAGAAGGCTGGAAGCTTAGAAAATAGACTGCAAAACAAAGTAGTCTTTAATTTGCCCAGCTGTTCTACTTGCTATTGCAAATTTGC
Source organism: Apaloderma vittatum (assembly GCF_000703405.1). Lineage (NCBI taxonomy): Eukaryota > Metazoa > Chordata > Aves > Trogoniformes > Trogonidae > Apaloderma > Apaloderma vittatum. Next base: position 3,769 of record NW_009735608.1, on the reverse strand, counting down.
TGAGACTGGCTACTTTCACTTTACTAACAGAACTGTGCAGTTGTCCTACTTAATCCTACTGATCTAGCATTGTGAAATACAGCAAAACTATAGACAGCATTCACCCATGCCACTTTTCACGGATGACCCCATCTATTGTGTTCTTCCATTCTCTCACTGGCAGGATATTGTGCAGAACAGTATTGCATTCCCTCACTGTATGAGAGAAAAAGTGGGATGCATCACATACTTGTCATGATCCCCAACCAAATACAGTCACGTCAGCAGAATATCCTGATACTGTTTCAGTTGCGATGGCTATAGAGCTTGCTTTGTGATGACTAAGTTTATTAAACTGTTCCAAATATCTGTCTGCTGAATTAATTTGCTATACTACCACCAATGTACAGTTGCATAAGCAGTACAGTTGCATTTACATGGGCAAAGGAATCATACCGAATCAGTCAACACCATTGGAAAAGATCAAAACGCTTCTCCAAAAATCAATAACGTTGCCATGAGGTTACCTACCAAGGTAGTCTCATCAAAGAATCTCACACACAAGAAATTAAGACAAGTCTTCCAACAGTAACAAAGAAATCTGTTATTAAGCCTCAAGGTAGTAGCCAGATGCAATGTCTACTTTCTTAATAGGCCAACAATAAAACCAGGATCTCAGCCATTAAATACTGCAAAACAGCCTCAGTTTGATGTCGCAGCTTTTAAACTTCATCTCTCTCACCCTCATCCTGTTTTTTTTTATTACTTTTTTGTGTGCGTGTGTTGGAAGCTTTGCTAACAGAAACCTTCAAATAAACTGAAATCCAGCCATAAATCTATTCCCTACGAGAGGATTCTCAGCTCACTTTTTGGCAGCAAAACAGAAATAGCCAAGAAGAAAGATCCAGGTTCTTAAGTTGTTATTTTCACCCTCACCTTTGCCTTACAACAGAAATTGCTCATGCTAAGTTCTGAAAGTCACACCTGTACAGCTTTTTTCCATACTGCTGTGCAATACCTGAGTTATTTATAATACAAAGGCTCAACAAATTGCTGTTGATCATATGATATCATCAGTACAAAAAATCCTCTAAAATATCATGCTTAAGTTTTTCATAAAGTCAAGGAAGTGTTTACATATGGGGAGAATAAGAGTGATACCACAGAAAGATAAGGCTAGACAGAAACATATACGAAGTGTTTGAAATCTAACATTTAGACTAGCTGTAAGAAGAACGTGGCAATGATCACAAAATAAATGTAGGTGAGAATAGTAAAATTAGTCTTAAAACGACAATAATACTTAACAATGAAGGTGCAGAGGTAACTGGTAATTTGGAAAAATGCCCCCCAAATCTATGTTCTACAATACTAACCTAAATAAAAATTGGTTTGCTCAATTTTATAATGCCTAAAAAGCATTATAAATAGTATGAGCAATACCTTACATCAATGATAGTCATTACTCTCTAGCAAATTCTGTATCACTGTAATGCAATTACAAAAGTACATAATTATAAAGAGAAAGATCTTGCACAAACCCATACAAATTTTCATTTCACTAGATATTATAAAGGGTATACAATCCAGTAATTTTCATTTGCATCAGTATCATAATATTGGCAAAATAAATTTGGCAGCATACTGGGGAATGCTGCTGTCTCACAACACAGCATGTGTCAGACTTGCACGTGCTGCAACAGTGGTAAATACTTAAACACTAAGGAGGCCATGCTTTGCCTGTGTTACATTCACAGCAGACACAGAGAGGACCACTACAGGGAATGTGCAGAGGTCTGCCATGCTGAGAATACATTAAAACCTCTGCTATCAACCAGAGCTGGCACATAATGTGCGTATATGTGTTGCAGACATCATCCACTACGAATAATTTGGACTTACTTTTAACCAGCTGTGAATATTCAGCACGCTAAGTATTTCATACAGCGTATATATATACGGTGTCTGCTATACAGCAGAATACTTTGCTACACGCTTTACTTTTTGTACATGAGTAGTCCTGTTAGGTTCCACTGAACTGCTATTAGGAATCACGCTTTAAAAATTTAAAAGAAAACACATGCCTATACACTTTGTTGAATCAGTCATGATGCTTAAAGGCAAATTTTATCCTGTAGGCTTGAACTCCTGTCACTTCCACAGCCAAACGTACCTATGTATCTGCTGGTACAAAATGGTTTTCTTAAAATTCTACATTTTTTTTACAGAGACTTATATTATACCTATACAGAGTATTCTCCCTGAAAATGTAATCCAGAAAGCTATTAATGCTATAAAAGCTTTCCTCAGGGAAATATTTATTCAGACATAATTTAAGGAATTGAGTAAGTCTCTTACTTAGCAAGATATTAACCAGGAATTTCTCAATAGGTTCTCATAGGAAAAGGTTTGAATTAATTCTGGTACATAACAAGAGAACTAATCGGAAAAAAATCAAAAGAAAAAGAAATATATAACCAGGGGATATATTAGAAAAAATAAAAGTATCAATACTCAGCCTTTAAAAAGAAAGTAAAGAATGTAAGCACTGGCTTAATCAGGCTGGCAATTGAGAAAAAACCCAACAAAATACTTAGCAACCAAATCATGCTTTCTAGTAAAAGCTTGTTTGGCATGCTTTTGCTCTTCAAGTATTGACACTTGATAGAAAATATGGTAATGCAATTTTTGCTTTGCTAATCTTTTCTCATTGTAAATTGTATTTCTAGAAATATGTTTAAAGTAGCATAGTGATACAGTTGAAAGTGACCATACAGAATAGTATCTTGATATCAAGGAAAAAAAGCCCAAAAGCAACAGATCTGGTTTTGGCAAATGACATCTAGTTAGAGGCACCATTTCAGCGGCTTCATTTAATTATTTTACCCCTCCAAAATATTTTTTTCCAATTTTACCTGTGACTCAAAGATATTGATAGGCTTGAAAGTCTTTACCCACGTGTTCATATTATTTTACCGCTATAAGAGAGGCTCAAAGCAGATGTATTGCATATCTGTGTATTTCCTGTATTCTAATTACGTGGGGGTTTTTTTAAATTAAATATATTTTCAACTGAATCCTGTCTGGCTACACCCAGAAAATCAACACAATTTTGAGAAGGCAGTAACATTTGTGACTTTTAAGGCAAAGGAAGGGTTAGTAGGTTGGTGTTACAAGACACGAAGTTCTAGAGAAAGAGAGCAAAAATTTATTACCATCAATAATAATGGATGATCTTTTTAACGAATTTTCATCTTGAGTGCTGAAAATCTGACTTTCATTGGACTAAAAGATTGTGACGGTATGCACTGTTTCTAGAAATCTTCTTCTATGAAGTACATTATAAGAGTCAATGAATAATGACAATGTGGCATTTGGTGGCAAACATCAAAGAAGGCAGCACGCCACTGAGGCTGCTTCAACATCACTATATCATCCTTAGAATTATGAAAAAAAAGACCCGCTTTAGCTAATTCCTTCAGTCACCTGCAGATACCCACAGTCTTCACAGAGAAACATAGAATCACAGAATGTTAGGGGTTGGAAGGGACTTCAAAAGATCATCTAGTCCAGCCCCCCTGCCAGAACAGCATCAACTACAGTAGGTCACACAGGAACGCATCCAGGCGGGTTCTGAAAGTCTCCAGAGAAGGAGACTCCACAACCTCCCTGGGCAGCCTGTGCCAGTGCTCTGTCACCCTCGCAGGGAAAAAGTTTTTCCTAATGTTTTTGTGGAACCTTATATGTTCCAGCTTGTATCCGTTGTCCCTTGTCCTATCATTGGACATCA
>NW_009735607.1:0-879 GCF_000703405.1 Apaloderma vittatum | reverse complement strand
ATTATGTAGTATGTGTGTCATAGGTTTGTTACTCTGATTCTTCAGATCACAGCTTGCTTGTTGGCTATTTCACATCAGTCCTGGGCTGCTGCTGCTTGGCATCGTGCTTCAGTATTTATTTTGGTCCTGATTTTGGAATTTCCCTTAGCAGGAAGATTCCATACTCCTTATATGGAAAACTTTATTTGAAAAAATGCCTTTTTTTCCATCAGTTCTGTAGATTCTTTTCTCAGTAAGTGCAAGAGCCGCTGTCTCTTTTCTTTACAGCTCTGATCTAAGGGCCAGTGAAGCCAAGGGAAAGGTTATCGGTGCCCTCCATGGCTTTTGTTTCAAGGCATTGCTGTGTGATGTGCCTTTGCCATTGGGAAGAACGACTGCTGGTTTTGGCCACGAAATCTTAGAGACGTTTTGAACCATCCTTTCAGTATTTCTTTAAAGGCTGTCCGTTGGAATGCTGGCACTCACACTATCTAGTGTTGGTTTTGCAGGCAGGCAGTGCGCTCTGTTGCGGCGGTGGGGCTGATGCTGTGTCTGAGCTGCAGTGAACGCTTGTTCGCTGCTGGCAGAATGACTTGAAGAGCACGTGAATGCAGCTGGTCTCAGCCTTTCCTTCGTGTTCCTCATTTGCATTAATCAGGCGGTGTGAAACATGAAACTTTTCAGGGGTCGGTGTGACCGCAATCTTGGAGTTTAGCCCTGCCTAAAATCTGGAGTTCTCCTTTCCTCAAGCAGTTTTTCCCTATCATCGCTTCAGCGCAATTGTCTGTGAAACACAAATCGAAATGAAATTCTCTTTCACCGGGAACAGGGGATGCCCTACAGTGTAAGGACTGTGAACTTGGTGAACACAGAATCACATCAATGGGTTATAATGTGTTT